>NC_081555.1:168386932-168614432 GCF_963082655.1 Stomoxys calcitrans | reverse complement strand
CTGAACCGATCTGTGCCATAATGCAGAAGTATGTCAAGGGGATTAACTTAACAAACTGTCCCAAATTTCAGCAAAATCGGATAATAAATGAGGCTTTTATGGGCCTAAGACTCTTAATCGGAGGATCGGTCTATATGGCAGCTATATCTAAATCTAGAGCTATCTAGGCCAAATTGAAGAAGGATATCGAAGGGCCTTACACAACTCACTGTCCCAAATTTCATTTAAATCGGATAATAAATGTGGCTTTTATAGGCCTAATACTCAAAATCGACGGATCGGTCTATATGTCAGCTATATCCAAATCTGGACCGATCTGTGCCATATTGCAGTTGTATGTCGAAGGGTCTAACACAACTCTCTGTTCCAAATTTCAGCAAAATCGGATAATAAATGTGGCTTTTATAGACCTAAGACCCTAAATCGGCGGATAGGTCTATATAACAGCTATATCCAAATCTGAGCCGATCTGTGCCATATTGCAGATGTATGTCGAAGGGTCTAAGACAACTTACTGTCCAAAGTTTCAGCAAAATCGGATAATAAATCTGGCTTTTATAGGCCAAAGATCTTAAATCGGCGGATCGGTATATATGACAGCTATATTCAAATCTGGACCGATCTGTGCCATATTGCAGTTGTATGTCGAAGGGTCTAACACAACTCTCTGTTCCAAATTTGAGCAGAATCGGATAATAAATGTGGCTTTTATAGGCCTAAGACCCAAAATCGGCGGATCAGTGTATATGACAGCTATATCCAAATCTGGACCGATCTGATCCAAATTGAAGAAAAATGTCGAAGGGCATAACATAACTCACTGTCCCCAATTTCAGCCAAATCGGATAATAAGTGTGGCTTTTATAGGCCTAAGACCCTAAATCGTCGGATCGGCCTATATGAAGATATAGACCGATATAGCCCATCTTCGAACTTAACCTGCTTATGGACAAAGAAAGAACCTGTGCAAAATTTCAGCTTAATATCTCTATTTGTAAAGACTGTAGCGTGATTTTAGCAGACAGACGTTCGGAGAGACGGACGGACATGGCTAGATCGTCTTAGATTTTTACGCTGATCAAGAATATATATACTTTATAGGGTCGGAAATGGATATTTCGATGTGTTGCAAACGGAATGACAAAATGAATATACCCCCATCCTTCGGTGGTGGGTATAAAAAGTTGGAAACTAGCAATGGGAGAAATTTTCGTAGTGTGTGGCATGAATTTTAAGCATTACACATGAGTGTGAAGCTTTTACTTCTTTACCTCTGATATTTAAAAGCGTGTTAATCGGGCCGAATCTTATATACACTCTACCATGAATAAGGCGAATTAGCTTTGCAGTAAGGCTTGATGGAATGTCCTATGTTCCAGGCAGTGTGGATTATACCCTGCCTGAGCCGAGTTTTGATAAAAAGTACTGTACGACTATTCCTGATAGAACCGATTGGAACTACAATATCCCTGGTATAGTAGTTACGGATGGTTCCAAACTAGACGACCAGGTGGGCTTTGGGATCGGTCTATATGGGGGCTATATGAAGATATAGTCCAATATAGCCCATCTTCGAACTTAAATAAAAAATGCGGCTTTTTTGGGACCAAGACTTTAAATCGCGATATCGGTCTATATGGCAGCTATATGCAAATCTTGATCGATCTAGACCAACTTGCAGAAATATGTGGAGGGGCTTAACTTAATTCTATGTCCCAAATTTCGGCAAGATTGGACAATAAATGCGCCTTTTATGGCCCCGAAACCTTAAATCGAGAGATCGGTCTATATGGCAGCTATATCCAAATTTAGACCGATCTGAGTGAAATTGAAGAAGGATGTCGAAGGGTCTAACACAAAACACTGTCCAAAATTGCGGCGACATCGGATAATAAATGCGCTTTTTATGGCCCCAAAACCTAAAACCGAGAAATCGGTCAATATGACAGTTATATCCAAATCTGAACCGATCTGTGCCATAATGCAGAAGTATGTCAAGGGGATTAACTTAACAAACTGTCCCAAATTTCAGCAAAATCGGATAATAAATGAGGCTTTTATGGGCCTAAGACTCTTAATCGGAGGATCGGTCTATATGGCAGCTGTATCTAAATCTAGAGCTATCTAGGCCAAATTGAAGAAGGATATCGAAGGGCCTTACACAACTCACTGTCCCAAATTTCATTTAAATCGGATAATAAATGTGGCTTTTATAGGCCTAATACTCAAAATCGACGGATCGGTCTATATGCCAGCTATATCCAAATCTGGACCGATCTGTGCCATATTGCAGAAGTATGTCAAGGGGATTAACTTAACAAACTGTCCCAAATTTCAGCAAAATCGGATCATAAATGTGGCTTTTATAGGCCTAAGACCCTAAATCGGCGGATCGGTCTAAATGGCAGCTATATCCAAATCTGAACCGATCTGGACCAAATTGACGAAGGATGTCAAAGGGCCTAACATAACTCACTGTCCCAAATTTCAGTAAAATCGGATAATAAACGTGGCTTTTATGGACCTAAGACCCTAAATGCGAAGATCGGTCTATATGGCAACTATATCCAAATCTGGACCGATCTGGGCCAAAATGAAGAAGGATGTCGGAGATCCTAACACAACTCTCTGTTCCAAATTTTAGCAGAATCGGAAAATAAATGTGGCTTTTATGGGCCTAAGACCCAAAATCTGCGGATCAGTGTATATGACAGCTATATCCAAATCTGGACCGATCTGTGCCATATTACAGAAGTATGTCAAAGGGTCTAACATAACTCACTATTCCAAATTTCAGCAGAATCGGATAATAAATGTGGCTTTTGTAGGCCTAAGACCCAGAGTCGGCAGATCGGTCTATATGGCAGCTATATCTAAATCTGGACCGTTCTGATCCAAATTGAAGAAAAATGTCAAAGAGCCTCACATAACTCACTGTCCCAAATTTCAGCAGAATCGTATAATAAATCTGGCTTTTATAGGCCAAAGATCTTAAATCGGCGGATCGGTATATATGACAGCTATATCCAAATCTGGACCGATCTGTGCCATATTGCAGTTGTATGTCGAAGGGTCTAACACAACTCTGTGTTCCAAATTTCAGCAAAATCGGATAATAAATGTGGCTTTTATAGACCTAAGACCCTAAATCGGCGGATCGGTCTATATAACAGCTATATCCAAATCTGAGCCGATCTGTGCCATATTGCAGAAGTATGTCGAAGGGTCTAAGACAACTCACTGTCCAAAGTTTCAGCAAAATCGGATAATAAATCTGGCTTTTATAGGCCAAAGATCTTAAATCGGCGGATCGGTATATATGACAGCTATATCCAAATCTGGACCGATCTGTGCCATATTGCAGTTGTATGTCGAAGGGTCTAACACAACTCTCTGTTCCAAATTTTAGCAGAATCGGATAATAAATGTGGCTTTTATAGGCCTAAGACCCAAAATCGGCGGATCGGTCTATATGACAGCTGTATCCAAATCTGGACCGATCTGATCCAAATTGAAGAAAAATGTCGAAGGGCATAACATAACTCACTGTCCCAAATTTCAGCAAAATCGGATAATAAATGTGGCTTTTATAGGCCTAAGACCCTAAATCGTCCGATCGGTCTATATGGGGGCTATATGAAATTATAGACCGATATAGCCCATCTGCGAACTTAACCTGCTTATGGACAAAGAAAGAACCTGTGCAAAGTTTCAGCTTAATATCTCTATTTTTTAAAGACTGTAGCGTGATTTTATCAGACAGACGTTCGGAGAGACGGACGGACATGGCTAGATCGTCTTAGATTTTTACGCTGATCAAGAATATATATACTTTATAGGGTCGGAAATGACTATTTCGATGTGTTGCAAACGAAATGACAAAATGAATATACCCCCATCCTTCGGTGGTGGGTGTAAAAATGAAATTGTTGCGCTTTGTTTGTTTGCTAGTTTGATTGTCTGTTCCGTATAGAACGGCTGAACCGATTTTCATGAAATTTTCAATTTCCGAAGGGGGGGCGGACCCTCCCCCATAACCCAATTTTTAAAAACGCCAGATCTCGGAGATGCGTGCACCGATTTAAGCGAAATTTTGTATGCCACCTTATGATACCACAAAAACAAGAAATAGTTGAAAATTTTTGGGGTCAAGTAAACTGGGGGAACGCCCCATCCCAAAACCCACCCGAACGGACATGTGTACCCATTGGGACAATATGGGTATCAAAGGAAAGGTATTTAAGAGTAGAATACGAATTGGTATACAAATTTCACTCTTAAGTTTCGGGGAGGTCCCCCACCCCCAAAAAAGCCCCAAGAGGACATTTTCACCGCTTTGGGCAATATGGGTATCAAATGAAAGGTATTTGAGAGTAGAGTACAAACTTGGCATTAAAATGTTACCCTGAGCGGTGGGGGGGGCCCCCACCCCCAAAAACACCACCCAACAAAACACTTTAACCGTTTTGAGTAATATGGGTATCACATAAAAGGTATTTAAAAGGAGTATACAAATCTGAGGCAAAACATTATTTTGTTGGTGTCTGAGGGCCCTTCCCACCACCCAAAACCCCATAGCAGGACAGCAATTTACCGCTTGGGAAACTATGGATATCAAATGAAAGCTATTTAAAGGTAGAGTCCAATGCTGATATAAAAATGTATTCCTCAGTATCTGAGGCGTCTCCCCACCCCCAAAACCCCTCAACAGGACACGTTTACCGATTGGGACTATATGGGTATCAAACGAAAGATATTTGGAAGCTGAGCACACATCTGTTATAAGAATTTGGTCCAAGGTGTTTACGGGGCCTACCCAATCCAAAAAACACCCAAAGCGGGATAAATGTCTAACGTCACAAAATGGGTATCGTATGAAAGGTCTTTGGGACTTGACTACGAATCTGGTATGTACAAATAGGACAGAATCTGGGACCCTGCCCACCCACTAAATAACCATCAATAGGATGTGTAATTCGATCCGGATAATATGACAATTAGAAGAAAGGTCTATGACGGTAAATTTTGAATCCAATGTTGGTATAAGGATTCAAGTAACTGGGTGACGTCCTACCATTCCGCAGGACAGTAGATCGCGGCAAATAATAGACTTACATAAATTGTCGTTTGGTTCTTAGCGTCGGGGAGGGCGACCCTCTCCTCCCAATAAATGCAATGCCAAACTGTTATGTAGGATGACCCAGAATTTATTGTACTCAAATAAAAGGACGTGTCAGAGGGCAATGCCCCTCCCCCTATCCTATCCAAAAAAAAAATTAAGAACAATATATGAATAAAATGAAATAATGTACTAAGGCCAATCAGGATAGAATAGGACAGAAATAAAAGGTCTTTGGTAGTAGAGTACGCTTTTTACCCTCAGATTGGGATGGACACAGGAGCACCAGCGGATCTTCAAGAATGTAGTATCCCAAGTGGTCGCTTTGAAATAAGATTTTGAATGTAGATAACCTATACAAAAAAATTAATTAGAGCGAATCTGAACGAGACTCCCTTGCTCTGAATAGTTTGATAACCTCCTTCAAAATGCTTGACATTTGGGTCGTGCCAATCCATAAACTCCCCCTTAACCAATGGCAATTGGTGGCTTAAATTAAAGAAATTTGAGAGTAGAGCACCATGCTAATGTTTTTTCAGGGCTAAGTATGGGCTATGCTGGCAACATTTTTTAGATAATATGTCATGTAAAACTTCTCTCCAAAGAGGTATCGCACTGCGCCCCGGCGTTCGGACTCGGCTATAAAAAGGAGGACCCTTGATATGTAAGAAGTTTGCCCCTTTTCCATAGTGGAATGGTCATTGGCAAAATTTGTTGTTTGTTTGTAAGTACGTGGGTGGCCGCCCCACCATGCATATCCCTCAAACTGGGTTGCCCAAAAAGTAATTGCGGATTTTTTAAAAGAAAGAAAAATCATTTTTAATAAAACTTAGAATGAACTTTAATCAAATATACTTTTTTTACGCTTTTTTTTTCTAAAGCAATCTAAAAGTAACAGCTGATAACTGACAGAAGAAAGAATGCAATTACAGAGTCACTAGCTGTAAAAAAATTTGTCAACGCCGACTATATGAAAAATCCGCAATTAGTTTTTGGGCAACCCAATATTTGTGGATTATAGCAAAAAGGGGCTCAAATGTGTATCTGTGTCATGGCCAAGTGTTTCAGGGACACCTCACCTCATAAACTCCCCCTTAACCACACATATATACCTACTATAGCAATATGTAGCTCCAATGTGATTTTCGGGAGTGCAGTATGAATCTGATACCCACTTTTGGGGCAAAGAGTTAGGCTACTCCAATCCACCACCAAATCCAAGAGACTGAAGTAGATCTAACATCCAAACTTTGATGGGCGGACCCTCCCATTACCCTTTTTTTTAAAACGACAGATTTCGGAGATGGGTGGGATATCTAGGGGGCCGCCCCACCTCCAAAGCCACCAGCTAGCCAATAATGACAATATGGGACTCAAATGAGAGGTATTTGAGACCAGAGCATGAATCGGATATATGGGAATCCGGCTCACTCTCAAGCCATAGCTTCCGACCATAGCAATATACGGCTCCAATGAAAGGTATTTGCGAATATATCGCGAAATATCTAAAAGGCCGTACCAGCACAACCAAACAGGACTTTCTTCCTGAAGTGACCGTATAGGGCTCAGATAAAATAAGAGTGTGAAATATGGCAAAGAGGAGCGGGCCCTTGTCCAGCTAGTCGTATATATATTTAAATTATTGCCCAAAAGTCTTTTGGTAATTTGTTGCAAATACACCCTAATTCTGCTGTTAATGGAAATTTTGCCAAACAACCAAGTTTCCCACTTGACGAGAAGCAAACGCTTGGAAGCATGTTTGCCATTTGTGTTGACACAAAAGACAGTTTAAACAAACAACAGGAATCACGTCTTTCTTTGCGACACAGAGAAGATGTGTGACTTTTTGTGGAATTTTTAAATTTTTTTTTTTTTGCTCTACAAACAATGCCAGAACAGATTGTAATGGCGTCAGATTTATATGTCTGCTTTGGCTAACGTCGCCTCCAACATTGACTGCCTTTTCGTGGAAACAGTGACTAACAAGGATACTAATGATATCTTAAAGGAGTAGCAAAAATTCCAAGGATAGAGGGAGCTGCCATTAAGTCTTATTAGTTTTTGTTGTTGACTGTTTTTGTCCTTATGGTCCTGGTGCTGTTCTTACCGTTGCTGTTGTTGTTGTTGTTGTATCATGAATGTTGTCATCGCTTTGGTGTGCATAATTAAAAAAGTTTCATTAGAATTTTCTCGGTTTTCTTGGTTCGTTGCAAATTGTCTTTTGGGGGCAAATGTATCCTCTGTAACGTTTCGTTGCGAAGGAGGGGTAGGATGAGTTTGTCAGTAAAACCAATGTAAGAGAGTGGGATATCTTGTTGACTCTGCTGTTGCCTTTGCTTACATTTAAACTTTTGTTCATAGATTAACGCCAATGTTTTCTCCCCATTCCAAGATTCCTGTTCCACTTTGCCATTTGGGCGTCTACGCCTTGTTTTGTCCTTAAATCTATTTGTCTGTCTACCATGCTGTTAATGAGTGGGTGGGATGGGTGTACCATCCCAAAGTGTTGATGCTGTATGGTACTCGTTTCAGGAGATCTATGGTTGGTTAAATTTAATTTTAAATTTAAAGAAAGTTAAATTAAAGTTAACGTTTATTAAATTAGGGAACAACATTAAAGTTTACTTTAATTAGGGGGTATGGATTGGGGCACTACTCTGATGCACTCAATATGGGTATGTCTCTGAGACTGCCGGACGAGTGTATGGTCTTTCAGGCAGAGGTCTGTGCCATTACAGAAAAATTTTGCTAAGGGATTTACCGCCCTCAAAACTCAGGATTTATGTGGACAGTATGGCGGCGCTCAAGGCCTTGAGGTCGAGGATGGCGAGGTCGAGATGCGTGGCGTCTCTGTATAGGCCCTGGATAGGATTCGGGTCTACAATGAGACACTGACATGGGTTCCTGAGCATGAGGGGATTCCAGAAAATGAGAGGGCGAATAAGTGCACCAGAAGGGGTTCATCTGCGCCGGGCGGACCAAGCACCGGTAATGCCTACGTGCCATTTGTCGTGGTACTGAACACAGTAGAGGGGATGGCCAGGGCGGCGCTGGTGGCGAGATGGGACTCGGTGGATGTTTGCCGGACTGCTATCGCCTGTCATTGACCGGAGGACGACGAACGAGTTGCTGGAGTTCTATAAGATGTCGATGAGTACCTTAACATGGGTCATAACTGGGCACTGTGCCAAAGGACGTATGGCGGCGCGCATGGGAATACCGCATAATGACTTCTGTAAGATTTGCCTTGATGAGGATGAGGAGGAGACCACTGAGCACTTGCTGTGTTCATGTCTGGGTCTGCAGAGACGTAAACTCTCCTTTCTAGAGAGTAGTTTCTACTGCGATCTGAGGGAACTTGCGAACGTACCCATGGTAGGTCTCCTGAGATTTTTTCAAGAAACAGGATGGTTCTGACTAGGGGTGCCATTAGCTCCGGCGTAGGTATATCCGTGCTTGCGTGGGGATGGGCGTCACTTCACCCCTCACACGGGTTCTCCATTCCTCCCGTTTTCCTATATTCGTGTATAACCTCTAGTTCGAGGTCTCACATCTTCTTCCTTTTCCCCTTCTTTCTAGGGTAACACAATGGGCTAAACTGGCCTCCGAATCACCTATGGTTGGCAACCCACTCAACCTAATCTAAATTACACTGTGCAACATTTTTTTTTAAACATTTATATACTCACCACCTAAGGATGGGGGTATATGCATTTTGTCATCCCGTTTGCAACACTTGGAAATATTCATTTCCGACCCTATTTTTGATCAGCCTTAAAATCTAAGACGATCTAGCCATGTACGCTATTGGTATCATAATGGGACACATAGGACTACGAGCGGCATGTGATAGCATGTGTAGGGCATGCGGGGAAGATGATGAGACACTGGAGCATTTCCTTTGTCATTGCCCGGCTTATGCGTCTGACAGATACCGGCACTTAGGTGGAGACACAATACCAGACGTGAACCAACTCAGGGGAGTGGTATTGAAAACAATTAAGGATTTTGTAAGTAGAACGGAATTCTTAACTTAGAGGTTACTTTATAGTTTTTAGAGCGCACAACAAGCCGATAACTGGTGTATGTCCATAGTGACATGGGGCGGATTAATGTCTGCAATCTCTTTTCAACCTAACCTAACCTTACCTAGCCATTTCCGTCCCTCTGTCTTTTGAAATCACGCTACAATCTCAAAAAATAGAGATATTGAGCTGAAACTTGCACAGATTCTGTTTTTGTCTATAAGCAGGTTAAGTTCGAAGATAGGCTACATCGGACTATGTCTTGATATTGCCCCCTTATAGACCGATCCGCCGATTTGGGGCCTTAGGCCCATAAAAGCCACATTTATTATCCGACTTTGCTGAAATTTGGGACAGTGAGTTGTGTTAGGCCCTCCGATATTCCTCATCAATTTGGCCCAGATCGGTCCCGATTAGGATATAGCTGCCATATAGACCGATCCGCCGATTTTGGGTTTTAGGCCCAAAAAAGCCACATTTATTATCCGATTTTGCCGAAATTTGGGACAGTGATTTCCGTTAGGCCCCTTGATATCTTTCTGCAATTTGGCACAGATCGGTTCAGATTTGGATATAGCTGTCATATAGACCGATCCGCCGATTTAGGGTCTAAGGCTCATAAAAGCCACATTTATTATCCGACTTTGCTGAAATTTGGGGCAATGAGTTGTGTTAAGCTCCTCAACATTCTTCTTCAATTTGGCTCAGATTGGTCCGGATTAGGATATAGCTGTTATATAGACCGATCCTCCGATTTGGGGTCTTAGGCCCATAAAAGCCACGTTTATTATCCGATTTTGCTGAAATTTGGGACAGTGAGTTGTGTAAGGCCCTCCAATATTATTTTTCAATTTATCCCACATTGGTCCAAAGTAGGATATAGCTCCCTTATAAACCGATCCGCCGATATAGGGTCATAGGCCAATAAATGCCACTTTTATTAACCGATTTTGCTGAAATTTGGGACAGTGAGTTGTGTTAGACACTCCAACATTCTTCTTCAATTTGGCTCAAATCGGTCCGGATTAGGATATAGCTGCCGATTTAGGGTTTTAGGTCCATAAAAGCCACATTTATTATCCGATTTTGGTGAAATTTGGGACAGTGATTTGCGTAAGGCCCCTTGATATCTTTCTGCAATCTGGCACAGATTCGTTCAGATTTCGATATAGCTGCCATATAGACCGATCCGCCGATATAGGGTCATAGGCCCATAAAAGCCACATTTATTATCCGATTTTGCTGAAATTTGGGACAGTGAGTTGTGTAAGGCTCTCCAATATTATTTTTCAATTTATCCCACATTGGTCCAAAGTAGGATATAGCTCCCTTATAAACCGATCCGCTGATGTGGGGTCTTAGGGCCATAAAAGCCACATTTATTATCCAATTTTGCTGAAATTTGGGATAGTGAGTTGTGTTAGACCCCCCAACATTCTTCTTCAATTTGGCTCAGATTGGTCCGGATTAGGATATAGCTGTTATATAGACCGATCCGCCGATTTTGGGTTTTAGGCCCATAAAAGGCACATTTATTATTCGATTTTGCAGAAATTTGGGGCAGTGAGTTGTCTTAGGCCCTTCGACATCCTTCGTCAATTTGGATTAGATCGGTCCAGATTTGTATATAGCTGCCATATAGACCGATCTCTCAATTTAAGGCTTTGGGACCATAAAAGGTGCATTTATTGTCCCATTTCGCCGAAATTTGGGACAGTGAGTTGTGTTACGTCCCTCAACATACTTCTGCAATATGGCACAGATCGGTCTAGATTTGGATATAGCTGTCATATAGACCGATCTCTCGATTTAAGGGTTTGGGGCCATAAAAGGCGCATTTATTGTCCGATTTAGCCGAAATTTGGGACGGGGGGTTGTGTTAGGCCCTTCAACATTCTTTTTCAATTTGCCTCAGATCGGTCCATATTTGGATATAGCTGCCATATAGACCAATCTCTTGATTTAAGTCTTGGGCCCACAAAAGGCGCATTTATTGACCGATGTCGCCGAAATTTGGAAGAGCGAGTTTAGTTAAGCCCCTTGACGTACTGGTGCAATATGGTACAGATCGGTACAGATGTGGATATAGCTGCCATATAGACCGATCTTTCGATTTAAGGTTTCGGGGCCATAAAAGGCGCATTTATTGTCCCATTTCGCCGAAATTTTGGACAGTGAGTTGTGTTGCGTCCTTCAACATACTTCTGCAATATGACACAGATCGGTCTAGATTTGGATTTAGCTGCCATATAGACCGATCTCTCGATTTAATGTCTAGGGCTGATAAAAGGCGTATTTATTATCCGATTTCGCCTAAATTTGGGACAATGAGTTATGTTGGACGCTTCGACGTCCATCTTCAATTTGGCTTAGATCGGTCCCGATTTGGATATAGCTGCCATATAGACCTATTTCTCAATTTAAGGTTTTGGGCCCGTAAAAGGCGCATTTATTGTCCGACTTTGCCAAAATTTAGGACAGTGAGTTATATTACACCCTTCGACGTCCATCTTCAATTTGGCTTAGATCGGTCCCGATTTGGATATAGCTGTCATATAGACCGATCTCTCGATTTAAGGTTTCGGGGCCATAAAAGGCACATTTATTGTCCGATTTCGCCAAAATTTGGGACAGTGAGTTGTGTTTTGCCCTTCGCCAGCCCTCTTCAATTTGGCTCAGATTGGTTCAGATTTGTATATAGCTGCCATATAGACCGATCTCGCGATTTAAGGTTTTGGCTTTATAAAAAGCACATTTGTAAGCCGATTTCGCTGAAATTTGACACAGTGACTTATGTTAGGCTTTTCAACATCCGTGTCGTATATGGTTCTGATTGGTCTATATTTGGATATAGCTAGCAAAAAGACCAATATTTTGTTCTACACAATTGAACAATGACTGGTATTTATTAGTATTTGGTCCGAGTCGGAATATATTTCTTTATAGCTGCTATGCATTTTTCAGCGGATTTTGACGAAAGGTGGTTTACATATATACCCGAGGTGGTGGGTTTCCAAAGTGCGGCCCCGCCGAACTTAACGCATTTTTTCTTGTTTTCAGATAATCTAGGTAGATTACGAGTATGAATGAGAAGTTAAAACAAGAAAATATGTTTTGAAAAATAATTTATACAATTTTAAAGATATCACATAAAATTTAATGATCTTTGCCCTAACTGGGCACACGGGGCAACAGTGAGAGCCATTGCCGTTGTCTTAGCGTTCGAAGCCATCAGTACAACTTCCAACAGATACACAAAATCATGTGTAGTACGGAAGAAGTGTAATTTGTCACAGATAGAATGTCTGTCATTATAAAAAAAAATACATGCATTGGGAAAAGTACAGCTAAAAAATAGGGTTGTCGAGCGTGCGTTTTCGCTATTAATACGATTCAAATACAACATACCAACGCACGGCCCTTGAAGCCAACACACCTTATAAGTCTTCTAACCCAAGACGAAACGCGTCCCATAGTGGTTGGTGTGTGTGTGTTGCTATCTTTGGCTTTCCTTTTCCATTTGCATCTCCTTGATAAGAAAGAGGAACAAAAATTTCTTATTGCTCTTAACAAAATCATAAACCATCATTGGGTCTTGTATGGACGTAAACCCATTTCATTTCTTTACCTTCATTTGTTAATGAAAATTTTGAATTTTATATAAGTCATGAATTTCCTTCCCGCGCTTAGAGTCTCCCTGGGCCATAGCTCTTCCTGCAGTTATTTGGACCTTTTTAAAAATAGATGTGATTGCGTTGTGTGCGTGTATGAGTGTGTGCATGGCTAGCATTCCAAAAACTTAGCCATGCATGATGTATGCATTGCTGTTGAAATTGCTATACGTGCCAGGATATGCGTACCAAGCCCCAAAGCATGGATACTTTCATTTAGTCCACAGCCAATTTTCATTGAATGTGTGGGGGTATGTTATGTGCTGTGCAGCATCCTTTGGGGAGTTTATCAATGTGCAAGAGGACGCGTTTTTATTTAGCGTTTGCTGCTTCCAAACGCTGACTGACTATTCGACAACCCCACCAATATTTTTGTTGGCAGTTTATTTGTGCATTTTTGAATTTGTTTGTGGTTAGGTTTAGGAAGAAAACAAAATTGCAAATATTTTATAGTGTCTATGAAGCCGCATTGGAGATTTTGCATGTTTCGTTGGGGGTGTGTGCGTGTGTGTGAAATGCTGCGCTATGTTTCGGTGAGAAATAGAAAATCCATAAATTCATAAAATAATTGAAAACACAACGGGGGGAGTGCATTCATAAATTTGCCAATGTAAACGAGGGGAGGTGTAACTATTGCAGGAAATGCTAGAAATAAAGGTGGAAAATATTTTCTTTAAAATTCATCAAATCTTTCTAAAAAAATGAGAAACAAATTTTCCAATTTACAAGAAAATCGTATCATCTTCTCCAACAGGATATTAATTGGCTGGGAGAGATCCTTTCATATTATTACTGAGGAACTGGTATCAGCCAGTGTCATTACATCACTCAGCTAATTAATGTTTCAGGGATACAAAACTCAGACATGGATTGAATTACCTTTGAACGTTAAGTGGTATCCGAAGCGGGTGATCCCTTTGTCAACAAAGGGATGGTATTTGTCCGTCTTGGGTCTTTTCCAGGATTTGGCGTAGTGTGAATATCTGATCTAGGGTGGATTTACCAAATCAAAAGCCGCATTGATCGGGCCCAATTATCTCATTGACTTAAGGTTTTAATCATTCACACAGTACGCTCGAGAGTATCTTCCATGCGATGGGGAGGAGACTTATTCCTCTGTAGTTGGCAAATTCCATTTTGTCTCCCTTCTTGTGTACGGGACATAGTATGCTGAGGTTGCAATCATCGGGTATGCGTTCTTCTAGCCTAATTGCGCAGATAAGCTCATGCATACGCCATATAAGCGTGTCTTAAATAGTGCAGCGGGTAACCCGTCGGCTCCAGCTGCCTTGTTGTTCTTTAGTCGGGTCACTGCTATTTGGACCTCATTCTGACTAGGAGGTAAACATTCTATATCATCATCAGGGATTGGTTCTGCGGTATCTTCTTTGTCGCCAACGTCGGACACTAGTCGTTGGGTAAAATGTTCTTTCCATGTCCTCAGCATGCTATCTGTATCAGTTACCAGATTTTCTTCTTTGTCTCTGCAGGTGGACGTTCCTCCACTAAAGCCATCGGTTTGATATTTTATTCTTTGGTAGAATTTCCGAACTTCATTCTGATTCCTGTACATCTTAATTTGCTCACACTCACGTCTTTCCATTTCATTTTTATACACACCACCATAGGTCATTTAGTCATTCCGTCTTTTTGATGCACGCTGGTTAAGATCTTGAACGGACCATATTTGGCTATAACTGCTATATGGACCGATTTTCCGATAAAGGGTCTAATTCCCATAAATGCTTTATTTTTCATCCGATTTTGCTGTGTGTAGTTTAAGGCTTCCCGACGACTGACCCAAACATGGTTCAGATCGGATTATATTTAGATATACAGGGTGGCTGATGAAAGCCGCTACCAAAAAAAAATGTAATAACTTTTTTTCTATTTAATAATAATAATTTAATAATTAATTTAATTAATTAATTAATTAATTTAATTAATAATAATTTAATAATTAATTTAATAATTTAATTTAACATGAATAAAAGAAAAATGTATTCCATACACCGAAAAAAAAATGTAGCAATATTCATCA
This sequence comes from Stomoxys calcitrans, assembly GCF_963082655.1. NCBI lineage: Eukaryota > Metazoa > Arthropoda > Insecta > Diptera > Muscidae > Stomoxys > Stomoxys calcitrans. Next base: position 168,599,576 of record NC_081555.1, on the reverse strand, counting down.
TTGTAGCAATATTCATCAGCCACCCTGTAGCTACCATATAGACCGATCTCCCGATAAAGGGTCTGAGGGCCATAAAAGCTTTATTTATTACCCGATTTCGCTGAAATTTTAAGCTGTGGGTTATTTTAAGCCTCCCGACATCTGATGTAAATATGGGTTAGATCGGTCCATATTTAGATATAGCTGCCATATAGACCGATCTCCCGATAAGGGGTCTGAAGGCCATAAAAGCTTTAGTTTTTACCCGATTTCGCTGAAATTTAAAACTGTGGGTTATTTTAAGCCTCCCGACATCTGATATAAATATGGGTTAGATCGGTCCATATTTAGATATAGCTGCCATATAGACCGATCTCCCGATAAAGGGTCTGAAGGCCCTAAAAGCTTTATTTATTACCCGATTCGCTGAAATTTGAAAAAGTGAGTAGGTTTAGATCTCCCAACATCTGACGTAAATATGGTTTAGATCGGACTATATTTAGATATAGCTGCCATATAGACCGATCTCCCGATAAAGGGTCTGAAGCCCATAAAAGCTTTATTTATTACCCGATGTCGCTGAAATTTGAAACAGTGAGTAGGTTAAAACCTCCCAATATCCGAGTCAAGTATGGTTCTGATTGGACTATAGTTAGATATAGCTGCCATATAGACCGATCTCTCGATAAAGGGTCTGAAGGCTATAAAAGCTATATTTTTTATCCAATTTCGCTGAAATTTGGAATAGTCCGCAGTTTTAAGCCTCCTAACATTCGACCCAAATATGGTATAGATCAGACTATATTTAGATATAGCTGCCATATAGACCGATCAGCTGATAAAGGGTCTGAAGACAATAAAAGCTTTATTTATTACCAGATTTCGCTGAAATTTTAAACAGAGAGTAGGTAAAGACCTCCCATCATCCGACCTAAATATGATTCTGATCGGACTATATTTAGATATAGCTGCCATATAGACCGATCTGCCGATAAGCGGTCTGAAGCCCATAAAAGCTTTATTTATTACCCGATTTCGCTGAAATTTGGGGCAGTGAGTTTTTCCAAGCCTCACGATATCCAACCTTAATATGATTCAGATCGGTATATAATTGGATATATCTGCCAAAAAGACCAAATTTTTTTTCAACAAAATTGAATAGTGACACATATATCAGACCACTCAATGTCCGTGCCGAATTTGGGTGCTTAAGTTATCCAGTTTTGACCGGATTGTGACGATATAGGGTTTGCTTATATACCCAAGGTGGTGGGTATCCAAAGTTCACACCGGCCGAACGTAATGCCTTTTTACTTGTATTTTCTGCAGAGTAGACGTTTCTCCTCTCTCCTTTTCTCCCGAAACCTCTCCTTCATCTGGCGCGTTGCTACTGATTGCAGGGTTGCTTTATATGCCGTATTCTTGGCTTCAGTAGCATTTCGACACTCTTGGTCGTACCATGGGTTTCTTGGGGAAGGCTTCCAGTACCCAAGTACGGATTTCGCGGCATTTTCTAGCTTTCATCAAGCAGTTGGGTCAGTCGAGTGGAGTATGCCGTTGCCATCTGTTGTGCAGCCTTTCAATGTTCATGTTTTGCAGCCTTTCATTGAGTGCGAATTTTTGCTCCAACAAGGTAATGATCCGTATCTTTATACGCTCCACGGATTGATCGTACATCTAACACTTTGCATGGATGGCTTCTATCTATCACAACGTGACCAATTTGATTCCTCCTGTTTTGATCGGATGACAGCCATGTGGAGTTGTGAATATTTTTATGTTGAAATCTGGTGTTGCTAACTCTCATGTTTTTTGCCGCGGCGAAATCATTCAGCCTCAACTCATTACTGGTTGATGTCTAGTGGAGGCTAAGCTTTCCGACTGTTGGGCCAAAGATGTCTTCCATTCCTATCTTCGCATTAAAATCTCCCAGAACGAATTTAATATCATGGGCGAGGCAGCGGTAATATTCTCTCTCTAGGCGCTCGTAGAAAATATCCTTGGTCTGCACATCCTTGTCTGCGGTAGGGGCATGGGCACAAATAAGGCTGATCTTTAACCAATTTTATAATTCCGCTTTCTTTGCCCATCAGTTCGATCTGAAACTTTTGAAAATTAATATTAGCTTTGCAGCAATATTATTCCAATTATAAACACCCCGAAAAGTATGCACGCAAATAACCAAACACACACACACACATACATATGTTTTCTCTCACCAACATAGACATATTTTAGCTGTGTTTAATTAGAACACTGTGCCATTTATTAATGTTGTTGATGTTGATGTTGTTGTTGTATTTTTAATTTTTGTTTTCCATGTTGCAGGTAAAAGTTTCACACTCAGCATTGTGATCTCCACAAATCCCATACAAGTTGCGACATACAGTAAAGCCATTAAAGTCACCGTCGATGGACCCAGGGAGCCACGTTCAAAAATCCGACATCCTGGATTTCATCCTTTTGCCTTTGGGCCTCAACGATTTGGGCCAGATCCTCTTATGGGCGGTTTACCGTTTAAATTACCCGGTAAGTAGTAAAGCTTGAGCTTGAAAGCATTGCAACAAAAAGTATACAAAATGATGAAATGATATTATTTGTCATGGCAATGCCAGAGAAGAAGTTGGGGGAAAAGGGCAACTGGAATGAAACGAAGTAACTGCCACTCAATAGTAATGGAGAAGTCTACCGCGAAGGGATTTAAAAACATTTGCAATCATTGGGTATTGGGAAGTTTAAAGTGCACACATGCCGACATACTCAGCAAGATTTTACTGTAAGGCCTGTGAGCCAAGGTTTGAGGTGGGCGAAGTCTGTGCCTATGTGTATTGGGGTGTATGTTTCCCCGGTGAACATCATTATGCTGAGAGGCTTTAGTGTTTGTCTGTCCTTCATATGAATATGGTTTGATTTTTTTGAGTGATTTCGCGGTCTTTTCTACAGGACGAGAAAAAAAGATAGTCAAAGTCCTAGGATGTTTTAAAATAAGAGTTGCCAATAGAAAAGGGGAATTTATGAAAAATGTGAATAGGAGTTAGGCAAGGCAGAGAAATTATTGTCCATAAAAAAAATTTCTTAGATTATTGGAAATTTCTTTGAAAAATTTCATCCAAATGTTTTAAATTTGTTTTCAGGGAAAATTTCAATGAAAGTTATTCGTTGGGGAAAATTCCAGGAAAATTCAGTCTTTAATGCTGATACTATGGTCATTTAACGATTACATAATATTTTTATTAAAAAGCAAGCTAAAAGAAACAGCTGATAACTGACAGAAGAAAGAATGCAATTACAGAGACACAAGCTGTGATAAAAATTGTCAACGCCGACTATATGAAAAATCCGCAATTACTTTTTGGGCAACCCTAGAACAGGTAAAATCCTTGCTAAATTCGTCCAGGCCGAATCTGATATACCCTACACCATGAATCGCATTTGTCAGGCCCCTTTGCCCAGTAAAAATGAATAAAAATTGCCATGTTATTGGAGCCACATCAGGTTATTGACCGATTCGGAACAGGTTTGGTTTGGATGTTGGAAACCATAGCAGAAGTCATTGTGCAAAATTTCAGCCAAATCTGAATTGAATTGCACCTTATAAGAGCTCAAGAAGTAATATCGGGACATCAGCTTATATGAAAGCTATATCAGATTATAGATGGATTCAGGGCACGCATGTTGAAGGCCCTTAAAAAAGTCGTTGTTCAAAATTTCAGCCAAATCGGATATGAATTGCGCCCTCTATAGGCTCAAGAACTATAATCGAGCGATAATTTTAAATGGGAGCTATATCAGGTTGTGATTCGATTTGGGACATACTTGGTCAAAACAAAAGACATCATGCTAAACTAAACTTCAGCCAAATCGGTTAAGAATTGCGCTCTCTATAGGCTCTAGAGGTCAAGGTCCGTGATCGATTCATGGTCAGTATAGGGTATTATAAGTTTGTGCATTTGTCTGCAACGCTAAGCAGGATAAGAGCTAGACCCATTAAGAATACCGATCGACTCAGAATCACTTTCTGATTCGATTTAGCCATGTCCGTCTGTGAGTCCATGTTTGTTTGTAACTCCACGAAATATCTGTTTGTAACTCCTCGAAATATCCGCTAGGGCCCCCTAAAGACATTTTAAATCGATATCGATCTAGCCATGTCCGTCCGGCCGTCTGTCTGTCAAAAGCACGCTAACTTTCAAAGAAGTAAAGCTAGCCGCTTGAAATTTTGCACAAATACTTCTTCTTAGTGTAGGTCAGTTGGGTTTGTAAATGGGCCAAATCGGTCCATGTTTTGGTATAGCTGCCATATATTGACATTAACTACTTGAGCCAGTAAATTTGAAATTTGGTAGAAGGTGTTTCGTTATGACTTTCAACAACTGAGCTAAGAATGTTTGGAATCCTCCATAACCTCATATAGCTGTCATATAAACCGATCTGGGGACTTGACTTCTTAAGCCTCTAGAGGCGCAATTCCTATCCGTTGGGCTTTTGCCATGAATTTCAACATACGTGTCAAATATGGTCTGAATTGGTATATAGCCTGACACAGCTCCCATGAGCCCCTAAAGAACGCAATTCTTATTCGAATTGGCTGAAGTTTTACACAATCCAACATCCAATTCGATAATGGTTCGAATCGGACCATGACTTGAGATAGCTCCAATAGCATAGAAATTTTTTTTTAATCCTTTATTGGCCTAATGAGATAGCGGGAAAAGAACTCGACAAATCCGATTCTTGGTGAAGGGTACATAAGATTCGGCCCGGCCGAACTTAATTTCCATTGAAAATCTCCCTTAAGACAAAATTTCATTGAAATTTCCCTTAAAAACAAAATTTCATTGAAATTGCCCATAAAGACAAAATTTCATTGAAATTTACACTAAAGACAAATTTTTTTTTAAAATTTCCCTTAAAAACAAAATTTCAAAGAAATTTTGTCTTCAGAGAAAAAATTGGAGAAAATTTCTTTGCAGATTGCCCTAACAACAAAAGGTAAGTGAAATTTTCGCTACAGACAAAATTTCACTGAAATTTCCCCCCAACAACAATTTTTTTTTTTTAATATTTACCCTCAATAGAAAATTTTATTGAAGTTTCCGCTTTACACAAAATATCTTTGAAATTTCCCCTTAAGACAAAATTTTATGGAAATTTTAACAAAATTTTTCTTAAGACAAAATTTCATTGAAGTTATCGATAAAGACAATATATCATTGAAATTTTGCAATCATCCTTCAAATTTTGCCATTATAGACAAGATTTGTTTGAAATTCCCCTGAAGACTAAGTTTCTTTGAAATTTCCCCTAAAAACGAAATTTGTTTGGAAACATTCTCTAAAGAAATAATATTATTGAAAATTTTCCTAACGAAAAAATTCAAGTGAAATTTTTTCTTATAGACGAAATTTCATTTAAATTCCCGCTTAATACTGAATTTCATTGAAATTTCGGCCAAAGATAAAATTCATTGAAGTTTCCCTCAAGATGCAAAATTGCAAATTTTGCCCATGAACATTCCACTAAGGAACAGGGGCAAACTTCTCACATATCAATGAGTGCAGTCCGATTCAAGTTAAAGCTCAATGATAAGGGACCTCCTTTTTATAGCCGAGTCCGAACGGCGAGCCGCAGTGCGACACCTCTTTGGAGAGAAGTTTTACATGGCATAGTACCTCACAAATGTCGCCAGCATTAGGAGGGGAAAACCACCGCTGAAAATTTTTTCTGATGATCTCGCCAGGATTCGAACCCAGGCGTTCAGCGTCATAGGTGGACATGCTAACCTCGGCGCCACGGCGGCCTCCAAGATGACATCTTATTAAAATTGTGTGTGCTGTTGATGCTAGATGTCTTTTTGAAGAGATGTTGTCTGTTAGAATTTAACTCTCTCTTACTGCGCTATAAGAAAAGGTTGAATAACAAGACCCAACATTTCATTCAGAGGGCATGCTTCTACCATTGCACTGCTCACTAATTAGTGAGTAGGTGGAAGCATGTAATCTTTTGGTGGCATAGCAGTCTGACGATTCCCCTGGCAAAGGCCGAAATCGCGATCATTGATACATTTAACTCACCACAAATGTTGAGACTCTTTAAAGTATTTTTGTTGTTTTGTTTTGAAATATTGGGTTGCCCAAAAAGTAATTGCGGATTTTTTAAAAGAAAGTAAATACATTTTTAATAAAACTTAGAATGAACTTTAATCAAATATACTTTTTTTTACACTTTTTTTTTAAAGCAATCTAAAAGTTACAGCTGATGACTGACAGAAGAAAGAATACAATTACAGAGTCACAAGCCGTTGAAAAAATTTGTCAACGCCGACTATATGAAAAATCCGCAATTACTTTTTGGGCAAGCCAAATAGAAGCAAAAAACAACAACACATTGGTCTAAGCTGGTTAAACCAACAACAAAACAATTTCCTCTCCAGATAAAATTTTATTGAACAAATAAAAAAAAATTATTAAAATTTCCCCTGAAGAAAAATTCCCCTTAAGACAAAATTCCATTAAAAAAATCTCCTCAAAACAAAATTTCAAAGAAATTTCCCTTAAGACAAAATTTTTTTTGAAAATTCCTCTGAAGAAAATTATTTCTTGGGAAAATTATATTAAAACGTTGTCTTTAGAGAGAATTTCCCTCTGGTCCCTAGAGAGAAAACCCATCCTGTGGCAACACTGTTTGGCATATATCAACTTAAATTACCACCACTAGCAACCAACTCCATCACTAATACACCATCTCTGTTATCATCATCATTTGCATCGCTCAGTCTATGCCCGTACCGACTGGGTTCGTTGTCAGCCAACGGTATTATGGCATTTTATGATTGTCATGATTGAGCTTCTTTTATGCCAATCAATTTCAATCAAATCTGTTGACGTGTATCATGACAGGACTTACAAATTTCCCATGTAATGCCCTTCTTCATGTGATGTGCCCCCGTCGATTTTTTTTTGGCTATTCGCTACTATTCTCTCTCAAACACTCTACCTCTCGTGTGTGTGTGTGTGTGAGTGTGTTTATATGGTGTTATGGGGAAATCAAAATTTCTTTTATTGCGGCTTTTGGCATTATCACAATTTTTGATAGCTGACATTTAACGATTGCTTAATGGCTTAGTGTGTGTGTGAGAAACAGAGAAAGAGAGATGACGATTCGCGTAGTTTACAAGATTTTGATTACCAAGAAAATTGTTATGAATTTTCACGGCAAAAAAAGTCGGAAAGAATTTTGTGAATAATTTAAGAAGCTATTAACAAATTTTGCATTTTTGAGAGTAGAGGAGATGAGAAGTCATTAAAAGCATTAAATCCCAAATAATTGCAGAATTTTTGTTTGCTTGTTTACTTCACACTAAATTTGTAATAAATTTTGAGAATTTTCTGAGATCTTTATATGTATGACTTAAGAATCCAAATTTTGAGTAGCACACAAAACCACATCGAATGCACGGTGTAATGAAGTTTCTCTACCTGACCTAATTTTGGAAGAATCCCATATTGCTAGTCTCCACTATACCAAATAACTTACCTGTCAGTATCAGGTTTGAGTCATTTGTCTACTTCGCTGATTGGAGAACTTCTTTGACCTCTTCAAAGCACATGATTGGAGTTTTCGGTACAAAACATAGAAGAGAGAACTTCTTGGCACCCTTGAAAGCAAATGAATGGAGTTTTCGGTACAGCTTTCTAAAACCGCTGTTAATTTTCAATGATTGCTCCAAAATTGGATTTTCTTAAACCTTGTGAGTGAATATTAAGGCAGTGTTGCCTTTGGGGTTCATTTACCAGGTTAGGATAGGTTGAAAAAAGGATGCGGATATTAATCCGCCCCATTCCACTATGGACATACACCTAAGCCAGAAATCGGCTTGTCGTAAGTTGTAAATACCAACAAGTAAGAGCATCCTAAGTTCGGCCGGGACGAATTTTATATACCCTCCACCAAGTATCGCATTTGTCGAGTTCTATGCGCAGTATCCTTTTTTAGGCGAACAAAGAAAATTGAATATGAACTGTTATGCTATTGGAGTTATATCAAGTTATAGACCGATTTGGACCATAAATGAATGCTGAACATTGTAGAAGTCATTGTGGAATGTTTCAGTTCATTCGGATAAGAATTGCTCCTTGTAGGGGCTCAAGAAGCAAAATCGGGAGATAGGTTTATATGGGAGCTGTATCAAGCTATTGATCGATTCAGACCATATTAGACACAAATGTTCGTGAGAGAAGTCGTTGTACAAAATTTCTGCCTAATCGGATGGAAATTGCGCCCTCTAGAGGCTCAAGAAGTCAAGACTCAAGATCACTTCATATGACAGGTATATCAGGTTACGTATCGATTTGCGCCATACTAAGCACATTTATTGGAAGTCATAACAAAACACCTCATGCAAAATTTTAGCCAAATCGGATGAGAATTGCGCGCTCTATGGGCTCAAGAAGTCAAGACCCAAGATCGGTTTATATGACAGCTACACCAGATTATAAACCGATTTGAATCATATTTAACACAGTTATTGGAAGTGATACCAAAACACACTGTGCAAAATTTCAGCCAAATCGGATGAGAATTGCGCCCCCTAGAGGCTCAAGAAGTCAAGACCCAAGATCGGTTTATATGGCAGCTATATCAAAACATGAACCGATTTGAATCGTATTTAATACAGTTGTTGGAAGTGACATCAAAACACCACGTGCAAAATTTCTGTCAACTTGCATGAGAATTGCGCCCTCTAGAGGCCCAAGAAGTCAAGACCCAAGATCGGTTTATATGGCAGCTATATCAAAACATGGACCGATTTGGCCCATTTACAATCCCAACCGACCTACGCTAATAGAATGTATTTGTGCAAAATTTCAGGCGGCTAGCTTTACTCCTTCGAAAGTTAGTGTGCTTTCGACAGACAGACGGATGGACAGACGGCGGACATGGCCAGATCGACTTAAAATGGCATGACGATCAGTAATATATATACTTTATGGGGTCTCAGAGGCATATTTCGAGGTGTTACAAACATAATGACGAAATTAGTATACCCCCATACTATGGTGGAGGGTATAAAAATTAACCTCGAAAAAGAAAATCTCTTCTACTTACAAATTAAGGATATTCAATTTACACTCCTTGCACCTGTTTCTCTTGCTTCAGCTCTTTCCTTTGTAACATTTATGCAAATTGTGCCCAATTTATCAATTCGTTCAATATCTTAACCACGTATTGTCATGCATAATTGAAAAGAAAAAAAAAACCTTAAAATTTCTCAAAACGTTTAGCCAAACAACTATTTATTATTAAATTCACGCCTTGTTATTCAAATTGAATTTTCTTTAAAATGTCGTGTGTCTTGTCGTATCGTTGCCAAAGCCAGCGCGTCTAATGACAAAGACATTTGGTGACATAAATAAAATATGAAGTCAAAATATGTTCGCGCTCTCAAATAGCAAAAAGCCTTTGACACCCCTTAAATAGTCAACGCTAACTCCTTCCCCTAAGACATGGTTTAGCATACAAAGCCTTGCAGCGTGTAGACAACACATTGAACACCCATTAAACACCATGTGTTACCTCAGCCTAGAATAAAAGAAAAAATCCCCGCCCTCTGCCCTAGAACTATACTCAACTCAGCCAAGGACATATGCTTATAGGCAAGCCTGTATGTACAACAAGTCCTGTGGCAGTTGCAGAAGCCTAGCTACTGTAAACTAATCAAAGAACCACCCCTTTTGCTGGGAATAATAATCTTGTTGCCACTTGCTGCTCTACAAAAATACACAAATTTATGTAAATTATGTTAAAGAGTCAGAATTTGGTGATGCTTACCACACAGTGTGTAACAGCAGCAAAAATGTGCAGGAAATAAGAATTCAAAGAAAATTGTATATAGGCCATATCGGTCCATGTTTTGATATGGCTGCCATATAAACCGATCTTGGGTATTGATTTCTTGAGTCTCTAGAGGGTACAATTCTGGCCCGATTTGAAATTTTGCAAGTGGTGTTTTAGTATCACTTCCAATAACTGCGGCGTGTATGGCGCAAATCGGTTCATAACCTGATATAGCTGTCATGTAATCAGATCTAGGGACTTGACTTCTTGAGACTCTAGAGTGCGCAATTCTTATCCGATTGAAATGCAATTTTGCACAACGTGTTTTGTTATGATATCCAACAACTGCGCCAAGTATGGCTCAAATCTGTCCATAACCTGATATAGCTGTCATATAAACCGATCCTGGGTCTTGACTTCTTGAGCCTCTAGAGGGCGCAATTCTTATCCGATTTGAATGAATTTTTGCACGAAGTATTTTGTTATGATATCCAATAACTGCGGCGTGTATGGCGCAAATCGGTTCATAACCTGATATAGCTGTCATGTAAACCGATCTGGGATCTTGACTTCTTGAGTCTCTAGAGATCGCAATTATTATCCGATTTGCCTGAAATTTTGTACGACGGATCCTCTCATGACCATCAACATACGTGTTTATTATGATCTGAATCGGTCTATAGCCCGATATAGCTTCCATATAAATCGATCTCTCTATTTTACTTCTTGAGCCCCCAAAGGGCATAATTCTTATTCGAATTGGCTGACATTTTACACAGGTTTCCAACAAATAATTTAATTGTGGTCCGAACCGGACCATATCTTGATATCGCTCTAATAGCGGAGCAAATTTTTTCTTTGGGGCTCTGGGCTATATCGGACTATATCTTGATATAGCCCCCATATAGACCGATCTGCCGTTTTAGGGTCTTTGGCCTATAAAAGCCAGATTTATTATCCAATTTTGCTGAAATTTGGGACAGTGAGTTGTGTTAGGTCCTTCGATATCCCTCTGCAATTTGGCCCAAATCGGTAAAGATTTGGATATAGCTGTCATATAGACCGATCTCCCGATTTAAGGTCTTGTGCCCATAAAAGGCGCATTTATTATTCGATTTTGCCCAAATTTGGGACAGTGAGTTGCGTTAGGCCTCTTGACATTTTTCTGCAATTTGGCACAGATCGGTTCAGATTTGGATATAGCAGCCATATAAACCAATCCCTCGGTTTTAGGTTTTGGGGCCTTAAAAGACGCATTTAATGTCTGATGTCGCCGAAATTTGGGACAGTGAGTTATGATGGACCCCTCGACATACTTCTGCAATATGGTACATATCGCTCCAGATTTGGATATAGCTGCCATATTGACCAATCTCTCGAATTAAGGTTTTGGGCCCATATAAGGCGCATTTATTGTCCCATGTCGCCGAAGTTTGGGACAGGAAGTTGTGTTAGGCCCTTGGACATCTTTGTTAAATTTGGCTCAGATCGGTCTCGATTTGGAAATAGCTGCCATATAGACCGAAATCTCGATTTAAAGTCTTGGCTCCATAATAGACGCATTTATAATCCGATTTCACTGAAATTTGACACAGTGACTTATGTTAGGCTTTTCGTCATCCGTGTCGTATATGGTTCAGGTCGGTTAATTGTTATATGTAGCTACTAAAAAGATCAATATTTTGTAATACACAATTGATCAATGACTTGTTCTTATAAGAATTTGGTCCAAATCGGGCCATATTTCGATATAGCTGCTATGGGGCATAAGATGGGAAAAGTTCGGCCCGGCCTTACTTAACGCCTTTTTACTTGTTTTTCTCTAAAATTGAATTTTTATTAATTTGGTTTCCATACCGCCCACTGTGCAATTTGACAAATTTGTCTCAGCCTACTTTCTGTCAAATCCTTGGTATTATCATCAACATTGACAACAAAGTACAATTTGGTGTTAACTACAGTTTTAAATGTTATCACAAGGCACAGTACTGATGAACTATTCCTTCGCATTAACATCATTTGCTGTCCTTACATATTTCTTTTTAAAAGAAACACAATATTATACTAACCAACCCTTAAAGCCAGACCGGATTCCAAAGTGAACCTTTGACCTGACCATCAATGTTTGTGCTCATTCAATTCAATCCAATTCTGTAGTAATTCTTTTGGATCGTCTTTATGAATAACGAACTCTCTTCAAAGTGATGGCAAGTCTTGCTATAACTGGTGGTGGTTATTGTGGTGTGCAGTTATTTTTGGTAGGTGGACTTTTTAAGAGCTGTAGGAAAGTTTACAAGTAAAAAGGCGTTAAGTTCGACCGGGCCGAACTTTGGATACCCACCTGCTCGTGTATGTATGTAAACCACCTTTCGTCAAAATCCGGTGAAAATGCATACCTTATGCCCCATAGCAGAAATATTTTCCGATTTGGACCAAATACAAATAAGTAGAAGTCATTGTGCAATTGTGTACAACAAAATATTGGTCTTTTCAGTAGCTATATCAAACAATAAACCGATCTGAACCATATACGACGCGGATGTCGAAAAGCCTACCATAAGTCACTGTGTCAAATTTCAGTGAAATCGGATTATAAATGCGCCTTTTATGGGGCCAAGACTTTAAATCGAGATATCGGTCTATATGGCAGCTATACCTAAATCTAGACCGTTTTGGGCCAAAATGTCGGAGAGCCTAACACAACTCACTGTCCCAAATTTCGGCAAAATCGGACCATAAGTTCGACTTTTATGGGCCCAAAACCTTAAATCGAGTGATCGGTCTATATAGTAGCTATATCCAAATCTGAATCGATCGATCTGGGCTAAATTGAAGAAGGATGTATAAGGACCTAACACAACTCACTGTCCCGAATTGTAGTAAAATCGGAAAATAAATGTGGCTTTTATGGCCCTAAGACCTTAAATCGGCGGATCGGTTTATATGGTAGCTATACCCAAATCTGAACCGATCTTTACCAAATTGAGGAAGGATGTCGGAGGGCCTAATACAACTCACTGTCCCAAATTTCAGCAAGATCGGATAATAAATGTAGCTTTTATGGTCCTAAGACCCTGAATCGGCGGATCGGTCTATATGGCAGCTATATCCAAATCTGGACTGATTTTTGCACATATTGCAGAATTATGTCGAGGGGCTTAATTTAACCCACTGTCCCAAATTTTAGCAAAATCGGATAATAAATGTGGCTTTTATGGGCCAAAGACCCTAAATCGGATGATCGGTCTATATGACAGCTAAATCGAAATTTGGACCGATCTCTGCCATATTGCAGAATTATGTCGGGGGGCTTAGCTTAACCCATTGTCCCAAATTTCGGCGTCAATGGACAATAAATGCGCCTTTTGTGGGCCCAAAACCTTAAATCGAGATATCGGTCCCTATGGTAGCTATATCCAAATCTGGACCGATCTGGGCCAAATTGAAAAACGGATGTCGAAGGGCCTAACACAACTCACTGTCCCGAATTGTAGTAAAATCGGAAAATAAATGTGGCTTTTATGGCCCTAAGACCTTAAATCGGCGGATCGATCTATATGGTAGCTATACCCAAATCTGAACCGATCTAGACCAAATTGAGGAAGGATGTCGGAGGGCCTAACACAACTCACTGTCCCAAATTTCAGCAAGATCGGATAATAAATGTAGCTTTTATGGGCCTAAGACCCTGAATCGGCGGATCGGTCTATATGACAGTTATATCGAAATCTGAACCGATCTGAGCCAAATTGGTGAAAAGTTTTGAACGGCCTGGCACAACTCACTGTCCCCAATTTCAGCAAAATCGGATAATAAATGTGGCTTTTATGGGCCAAAGACCCTAAATCGGAGGATCGGTCTATATGACAGCTATATCGAAATCTGAACCGATCTGAGCCAAATTGGTGAAAAAATTTGAACGGCCTAGCACAACACACTGTCCCAAATTTCAGCAAAATCGGATAATAAATGTGGCTTTTATGGGCCTAAGACCCTAAATCGGCGGATCGGTCTCTATGGGGGCTATATGAAGATATAGTCCGATATAGTCCATCTTCGAAACTAACCTGCTTATGAAAAAAAATCTTTGCAAAATTTGAGCTCAATATCTCTATTTTAAAGACTGTAACGTAATTTCAACAAGCAGACGGACAGACGTACATGGCTAGATCGTCTTAAATTTTTACGCTGATCAAGAATATATATACTTTATGGGGTTATATAGGACCTACATCAGGTTATGCCCGATTTGCGCCATACCCAGCACATACATTGAAGGTCACAGCAGAAGTCATCGTTCGAAATTTTAACCAAATCGGACAAGGACTTTTACCTCTTGAGGCGTAAGTAGTTAAATCAGGAGATTGGTTTATATGGAGCTATAACAGGTTATGGACCGATTTGTACTATACTTAGACCTACTTATAAACCGTGATTTTTTTAAAAGCTATAGGAAAGTTTTTCAAAACAAAAGCACATAAAATTCAGGAAAATTCATGAAATATGAAATGTTGATCGTGACTGCGCTTTAACTGGTCCATCCGCTTAGTCCAATTTTGGCATACTCTTTTCAACATTTCGGTCGGTCTCTCACGAATAAATGCTTCAATGTTGTCTATCATAGACATGAGCTTTAACATAGTCGCACAAAAAGTAGTAAAAAGTAGTCTAAAGGCGTTAAATCACACGATCTAGGCGGCCAATTGACTGGTCCCGAACGTAAAATACAATGTCCACCGAACTCGCCTCTCAATGAGTCCAACAAAAAAAAGTTGGATATCATCTCAGTATAGCGCTCACCATTAACAGTTATGTTACGATTCGCATTATCACATTGAAGAAGTACGGTCCAATGATGCCACCAGCCCATGAACCACACCAAACTGTGACTTTTTCTGAATGTATTGGTAGCTCTTGAAATGCTTCTGGCGGATCTTCACTCCAAAATCCAAATAGTACATACCCCTGGGGCACCCCGGTAGAGTGCTTTGATAACCAGTGCAAGGGTCGTGGGTTCGGATCCCGCCAGAAGCTTTGGTCTGTCGCTACTGTAGTATCACAATAGACTTGAAATTGTCTAAGTGAGTCTGTAAAGGACTTTCACTCTTACCTAACCTAACCTAACCTACATACCCATTGAGCCAAAAATGAACTTCGTTCATAAAATGGAAGAAGCCCGTGTTTTGATAATAATAGAGCTCGCATTTTGATATTAAAAATTAAAATTCGTTGTTCGTTCGTTGTTGACGATTCATGGTTAAATTATAGACTAAGCTGAACATGTTTGACAGTAAAACAAAACACGAATCGTGCGTCAGCGATTTAAACCAGTGTTGTCAAAAATATAATATCTAAAACGTCACCCTTTATAAGAACTCATTCTGCAAAATTGCAGTCAAATTGGATACAAATTATGCTCCCTAGAGACTTATGGTTAAGAAAGCCTTAAGGAGCTTCAAACCATATCAGACACCCGGACCTGATGGAATATTTCCGGCGCTACTACAGAAAGATGCAGACTATCTGGCGCCTCGTCTGGCCATAATTTTCACAGCGTGCCTAGGACTTTCATATACTCCGAAAGCTTGGCAGGAGGCAAGGGTGGTGTTTATACCCAAGCCCGGCAAGGCAAGTTATGCGACACCAAAGGCCTACAGATCCATAACCCTTACATCCTTTCTACTCAAAACCATGAAACGTATTGTGGACACCATGATAAAGATTATGACATCCAGCGAACTGCTCACATACAAACAGCATGCCAAGAGAAGGTCGGTGGAGACTGCCCTGCACGAGGTTGTGCATAAAATAGAAGAATCCTTCGATCCCAAAACGTACACACTGGCGGTATGCATTGACATCGAGGGGGCTTCTAACAGTGTGCGTACCGACACACTGATCCTATCCTTAGAACAGTACCGGGTGGACCCGGTCCTTAGTGAGTGGATAAACCATATGCTAATAAGGGAGAAAGTGGCACAGGGCACGCCACAGGGGGACATTTTATCGCCACTCCTAAGGGTGACCACCATAAATGACCTATTACGGATGCTGACTGAGGTGGGATTTGAACCCGTCTGCTACGCAGAAGATGTTATAATAATTCTAAGGGGTGAGGCTGCAAATGAGCTATGCAGAAGGGCCGAAAGGATCTTGCATATGGCATATGACTGGGCTAGACTCAGAGGTCTCAATGTTAACCCAGAGAAGACTGAAATACGCCTCACAAATGTTGCCAGCATTAGGTGGGAAAAACCACCGCTAAAATATTTTTTATACCCTCCACCATAAGATGGGGGGTATACTAATTTCGTCATTCTGTTTGTAACTACTCGAAATATTCGTCTGAGACCCCATAAAGTATATATATTCTTGATCGTCGTGACATTTTATGTCGATCTATCCATGTCCGTCCGTCTGTCCGTCCGTCCGTCCGTCTGTCTGTCGAAAGCACGCTAACTTCCGAAGGAGTAAAGCTAGCCGCTTGAAATTTTGCACAAATACTTTTTATTAGTGTAGGTCGGTTGGTATTGTAAATGAGCCATATCGGTCCATGTTTTGATATAGCTGCCATATAAACCGATCTTGGGTCTTGACTTCTTGAGCCTGTAGAGTGCGTAATTCTTATCCGATTGGAATAAAATTTTGCATGACGTGTTTTGCTACGATATCCAACAACTGTGCCAAGTATGGTTCAAATCGGTCCATAACCTGATATAGCTGCCATATAAACCGATCTTGGGTCTTGACTTCTTGAGCCTCTAGCGTGCGCAATTCTTATCCGATCAGAATGAAATTTTGCACGACGTGTTTTGTTATGATATCCAACAACTGTGCCAAGTATGGTTCAAATCAGTCCATAACCTGATATAGCTGCCATATAAACCGATCTTGGGTCTTGACTTCTTGAGCCTCTAGAGTGCGCAATTCTTATCCGATTGAAATGAAATTTTGCACGACGTGTTTTCTTATTATATCCAACAACAATGCCAAGTATGGTTCAAATCGGTCCATAACCTGATATAGCTACCATATAAACCGATCTTGGGTCTTGACTTCTTGACCCTCTAGAGGGCGCAATTCTTATCCGATTGGAATGAAATTTTGCACGACGTGTTTTCTTATTATATCCAACAACAGTGCCGAGTATGGTTCAAATCGGTCCATAACCTGATATAGCTACCATATAAACCGATCTTGGGTCTTGACTTCTTGAGCCTCTAGAGGGCGCAATTCTTATCCGATTGGAATGGAATTTCGCACGACGTGTTTTGTTATGATACCCAACAACTGTGCCAAGTATGGTTCAAATCGGTCCATAACCTGATATAGCTACCATATAAACCGATCTTGGGTCTTGACTTCTTGACCCTCTAGAGGGCACAATTCTTATCCGATTTGAATTAATTTTTGCACGAAGTATTTCGTTATGATATCCAACAACTGTGCCAAGTATGGTTTAAATCGGTTCATAACCTGATATAGCTGTCATATAAACAGATC
The DNA here is from genome assembly GCF_963082655.1 of Stomoxys calcitrans. Taxonomy (NCBI): domain Eukaryota; kingdom Metazoa; phylum Arthropoda; class Insecta; order Diptera; family Muscidae; genus Stomoxys; species Stomoxys calcitrans. The sequence goes on along the minus strand of NC_081555.1, from coordinate 168,582,257 downwards.
TGGGGATTTGATTTCTTGAGCTTCTAGAGGGTGCAATTCCTATCCGATTTGGCTGAAATTTTGCATGACGTATTTTATTTTTACTTTCAACAACTGTGTCAAATAAGGTTCAAATCGGTTCATAACCTGATATAGCTGCCATATAAACCGATCTGGGATCTTGACTTCTTGACCCCAAGAGGTCGCAATTATTATCCGATATGCCTGAAATTTTGTACGATGGATCCTCTCATGACCATCAACAAACGTGTTTATTATGGTCTGAATCGGTCTATAGCCCGATACAGATCCCATATAAATCGTTCTCTCTATTTTACTTCGTGAGCCCCAATGGGCGCAATTCTTATACGAATTGGCTGAAATTTTACACAGGTCTCCAACATATAATTTAATCGTGGTCCGAACCGGACCATATCTTGATATCATTTTAATAGCAGAGCAACTCTTTTCTTATATCCTTTTTTGCCTAAGAAGAGATGCCGGGAAAAGAACTCGACAAATGCGATCCATGGTGGAGGGTATATAAGATTCGGCCCGGCCGAACTTAGCACGCTTTTACTTGTTTCTAATGTACTCGCCAGAATTCGAACCAAGGCGTTCAGCGACATGCTAACCTCTGCGCTACGGTGGCCTACGCCAGTTATTCACCAGCTATTTAGAAAGGCCGAAAAGGTCTTGCTAACCTCTGCGCGCTACGGTGGCCTACGCCAGCTATTCACCAGCTATTCAGAAAGGCCGAAAAGGTCTTGCATATGGCATATGACTGGGCTAGACCCAGCGGTCTCAATGTTAACCCAAAGAAGACTGAAATATGTCTGTTCACGAGGAAGACATATATGGGCCAATTTAACGCATCAAATTTCCTCAATAAGACGATTTCGATATCTGACAAGGTTAAATACTTAGGAGTGATCTTGGACAGGAAACTAAATTGGAAGTGTCACCTTCAGGAGCGTTCTGAGAAGGCCCACAGATGTTGGGCACTATACACACGGGCCGTAGGCTTGAAATGGGGCCTGAATCCTAGGATAGTCCACTGGCTCTAAAGGAGCCTCATATGTTTGGTGGACTGCTATGGAGAAAAAGTGCAACATAAGGACCATACAACAGGTTCAGAGAATATGTTGTCTCGGCATAGGCGGGGCGATGAGGACCACGCCCACTAGGGCATATCCGATCCATTGACATACAGATAAAGTGTGAGGCAGCCACTGCGGCTATGAGACTTAAGGCGATAGGGGACTAGATTGAGGATGGGGGCAGCCCATTCCATTGCTGTATAATCGAGGCGACGATAGGAAACCTGGAAGGAAGGGAAGAAGTTTCCGATCTGATACCTGTAATGAACCTTGAAGTCGAGTGCGAGGCACTGTTGCCATCGGCATAGTCTTGGATTGAAGGAACCCTAGCATTGCCATCTGGAAAATCATGTTACACGGATGGATCAAACCTAGAGAAGGAGACCCCGGCACGGAATAGCTGTTGTTCGATCTGTGTGGTGTTCATTGCTGTCACGAGAAGCTTAACTGCGAGCTACCGTGCGCATCCACAGGTTGCGGATAGTGGATTGCTCCAAACGGAGTAGCTGCAACAGCAGTCGCGGACAATCAGCGCTATGGAGTGGAGAGTTTCAGTGAGAGGCCGGGCGGCACCGGTTTTTGCACAGTGCCTATGATGGTCGATATGACAAGGCGAGTTATTGGCGCCTTTAAATATCCAATGGCCATCTTGTTCCTGCGGCGATCGGTCCTTTGGACCGGAATTAGCTTGCATGATGAGGATCGCCACCTCCCAATGAAAATGTGGCTACAACAACAAGAACAACAAAGCTAGAGGACAGAGTGGGCCTGGGGGCTAACATTGAGAACCCAGGGACTGAGATCTGTTTTAGACTGCCTGACCATAATACGGTCTTGCAGGCGGAGATTCGGGCGATCACGGAATGCCTGAGGAGGTGTGGTGTTAAGGCCAGGACATCGAGTGTGAGCGATCTTTACAGACAGTAAAATTACCATAAGGGCAATAACAACCAGGACCAGGTAAGGACACGAACAGTCTTGCAGTGTAAGAAGGAGATTAATGCCTTCTCTGAGGATGGCACAATCCGCGTTGTTTAGGTGCCGGGCCATAACGGAGTAAGGGGAAATGAAAGGGCAGATGATTTGGCGTTGAAGGCCAGAGGACTGCCGTCAATAAACTTGGTTAACCCGAAGCCTTTCGGGTCGACGCAGTTCGAGTTAAAGGCGTAGGCGAAGAATGCGAATACAACCCTGTGGAACAGCGAAACGGTCGATAAGACGGCGAAAATCCTATGGGGGGATCCAGATCGTGAAAAGACGAGACTATTACTGAAAGCAAGCAGGAAGGAGGTCATAAAAAAGTTCAAAGTGCACAACAAAAAGAGTTCGGCAATGTTGATGAGTTTGTTGTTTTTAGCGTTGATAATTAGTTTGTATCGGAATAGTGGAAAGTAAGGGTAGACGATTTGGCGTTGAAGGTCAGAGGACTGCCGTTAATAAACTTGGTAAGCCTGAAGCCTTTCGGGTCGACGCAGTTCGAGCTAAGGGCGTAGGCGAAGAATACGAATACAACCCTGTGGAACTGCGAAACGGTCGGTAAGACAGCGAAAATCCTATGGGGGGATCCAGATCGTGAAAAGACGAGGCTATTACTGAAAGCAAGCAGGAAGGAGGTCAGTATAGCTTTTGGTTTCATAACGGAACACATAGGAATACGAGCTCACTTATGTAAAATCGGTGCGCCTGGTGATAGCATGTGTAGGGCATGCGGGGAAGATGATGAGACGTTGAAGCATTTCCTTTGTCATTGCCCACATAATATCAGACATGAACCCTAAGTTGGTTCAGTGGTATTGAAAACGATTAAGGATTTTGTAAGTAGCACGGAACTTGATTAGTAGTGACATTTATGTTTTTTTTTTTTTAACCACCCCAAATGGTAACCAGGTAGGTCCATAAATATTTACTTCTTGAATCTCTAGATGCCACAATCGCATATTCGTTTTCCCCTAACAACCTTATTCACTGACTTAAAAAGAGTTTTCCTTAAAAAACTGGTAAATGACAAACCATGGGGGGGGGAGGGTTGCACAATGTTCGACTCAGTGAAATTTAGTTCCATTTTTTTCTTGTTTTTTACGAAAATTTTTCAACGTATGACCCTTTTGATAATTATCCAAAAACCAGTTTACAATCCCTGACTTTTTATACACAACGGCCTTATTCAAATTCCAAGACAACGGATAAAAATTTTTGTTTTGTGCGTTAATCTTTCATGACTTTTTTTTCTACTGGTAAGAGCTTTGACAGCCAGGCGAAAGACATTAACGCAAAAGCATATTCGTGGCATAATAACATTAAGTGGGAGTGGCATTAAGAATGTCTCTCTGCATATCACAAAGTGTTTGTCGAGCGGAGGGGGGATTTTTAAAATTATTAAAAACCCTTTCGTGAGATGACTTCAGCAACAGCATCTACCCTCCTCTTCAAATGACGACTCACAAGAGTTTCACTTAACCCATACACACGAGTAGTTAACATGTAATGATAATTATGGCGTCAATCTTGTGCGATTTGGTCGAGATATTAAAGAAGATGGGGACTGGGGGGTGGGGGGGGGATAATGGTAATGTTCATGGTGTTCTTAATGCGATGAGTGAAGGAGACATGCGATTACAGCTATGCAGTCAAAGAAAAGAAAAACTCCAAAATGGAGAAAATTGCAGCTTTTATAGGAAATATCTTAAAAATTTGGTCTTTAGAGAAAATTTCATTGAAATTTTGTCTTTAGAGAAAATTTCATTGACATTTTTGTTTTTAGAGAAAATTTCATTGAAATTTTTGTTTTTAGAGAAAATGTCATAGAAATTTTGTCTTTAGAAAAAATTTCATTGAAATTTTGTCTTTAGAGAAAATTTCATTGAAATTTTGTCTTTAGAGAAAATTTCATAGAAATTTTGTCTTTAGAGAAAATTTCATAGAAATTTTGTCTTTAGAGAAAATCTCAATGAAATTTTGTCTTTAGAGAAAATTTCATAGAAATTTTGTCTTTAGAGGAAATTTCATAGAAATTTTGTCTTTAGAGAAAATTTCATAGAAATTTTGTCTTTAGAGAAAATTTCATAGAAATTTTGTCTTTAGAGAAAATTTCATAGAAATTTTGTCTTTAGAGAAAATTTCATAGAAATTTTGTCTTTAGAGAAAATTTCATAGAAATTTTGTCTTTAGAGAAAATTTCATAGAAATTTTGTCTTTAGAGAAAATTTCATAGAAATTTTGTCTTTAGAGAAAATTTCATAGAAATTTTGTCTTTAGAGAAAATTTCATTGAAATTTTGTCTTTAGAGAAAATTTCATAGAAATTTTGTCTTTAGAGAAAATTTCATTGAAATTTTGTCTTTAGAGAAAATTTCATTGAAATTTTGTCTTTAGAGAAAATTTCATTGAAATTTTGTCTTTGGAGAGAATTTCATTGAAATTTTTTCTTTAGAGAAAATTTCAATGAAATTTTGTCTTAAGAGAAAATTTCAATGAAATTTTGTCTTTAGAGAAAATTTCATAGAAATTTTGTCTTTAGAGAAAATTTCATAGAAATTTTGTCTTTAGAGAAAATTTCATAGAAATTTTGTCTTTAAAGAAAATTTCAATGAAATTTTGTCTTTAGAGAAAATTTCAATGAAATTTTGTCTTTAGAGAAAATTTCAATGAAATTTTGTCTTTAGAGAAAATTTCAATGAAATTTTGTCTTTAGAGAAAATTTCAATGAAATTTTGTCTTTAGAGAAAATTTCATAGAAATTTTTTCTTTAGAGAAAATGTCATAGAAATTTTGTCTTTAGAGAAAATTTCATTGAAATTTTGTCTTTAGAGAAAATTTCAATGAAATTTTGTCTTTAGAGAAAATTTCATTGAAATTTTGTCTTTAGAGAAAATTTCAATGAAATTTTGTCTTTAGAGAAAATTTCAATCAAATTTTGTCTTTAGAGAAAATTTCAATGAAATTTTGTCTTTAGAGAAAATTTCATTGAAATTTTGTCTTTAGAGAAAATTCCATTGAAATTTTGTCTTTAGAGAAAATTCCACTGAAATTTTGTCTTTAGAGAAAATTCCACTGAAATTTTGTCTTTAGAGAAAATTTCATTGAAATTTTGTCTTTAGAGGGCACAATTTCGTTGTGCCCTCTAGAGGCACAAGAAGTCAAGATCCCAGATCGGTTGTTATAACAGCTATATCAAATTATTAACTGATTTGAACGATATTTGGCACCGTTGTCTGAAATCATGACAAAACACCTCATGCAATATGTCAGCCAAATCGGAAAGGAATTGCGCAATCTAGAGGCTCACGAAGTCAAGACCCCAGATCGGTTTATTTGACAGCTATTTCTTACTTACTCCTTCGAATATCCTTATATGTGAAATAAACTTACTTACTCCTTCGAAAGATGGCATGCTTTCGACAGAAAGACGTTCGGACGGACGGACCGGCGGACGGACAGACTGGCGGACATGGCTAGATGGACTTAAAATGTCATGACGATCAAGAATGTAAATAATTTATGGGGTCTCAGAAGAATATTTTGAGGAGTTAGAAACAGAATGACAAATGATATACCCCCATCCTATGGTGGAGGGTATAAAAAGTAGCCTCGAAAAAAAGTTTGAAGTTAGGAATTCCGTGCTACTAACAAAACTCTTAATTGTTTTCCATACCACTCCCCTAAGTTGGTTCATGTCTGGTATTGTGTCCCCACCTAAGTAACAGTGCCTCTTAGCCGCGAAATCCGGGCAATGACATAGGAAAGCTCCAACATCTCCCCCAGATGCCCTACACATGCACCTACACCTACACCTACACCTGCACCTACACCTACACCTACACCTACACCTGCACCTACACCTACACCTACACCTACACCTACACCTACACCTACACCTACACCTACACCTACACCTACACCTACACCTACACCTACACCTACACCTACACCTACACCTACACCTACACCTACACCTACACCTACACCTACACCTACACCTACACCTACACCTACTCCTACACCTACACCTACACCTACACCTACACCTACACCTACACCTACACCTAAACCTACACCTACACCTACACCTACACCTACACCTACACCTACACCTACACCTACACCTACACCTACACCTACACCTACACCTACACCTACACCTACACCTACACCTACACCTACACCTACACCTACACCTACACCTACACCTACACCTACACCTACACCTACACCTACACCTACACCTACACCTACACCTACACCTACACCTACACCTACACCTACACCTACACCTACACCTACACCTACACCTACACCTACACCTACACCTACACCTACACCTACACCTACACCTACACCTACACCTACACCTACACCTACACCTACACCTACACCTACACCTACACCTACACCTACACCTACACCTACACCTACACCTACACCTACACCTACACCTACACCTACACCTACACCTACACCTACACCTACACCTACACCTACACCTACACCTACACCTACACCTACACCTACACCTACACCTACACCTACACCTACACCTACACCTACACCTACACCTACACCTACACCTACACCTACACCTACACCTACACCTACACCTACACCTACACCTACACCTACACCTACACCTACACCTACACCTACACCTACACCTACACCTAAACCTACACCTACACCTACACCTACACCTACACCTACACCTACACCTACACCTACACCTACACCTACACCTACACCTACACCTACACCTACACCTACACCTACACCTACACCTACACCTACACCTACACCTACACCTACACCTACACCTACACCTACACCTACACCTACACCTACACCTACACCTACACCTACACCTACACCTACACCTACACCTACACCTACACCTACACCTACACCTACACCTACACCTACACCTACACCTACACCTACACCTACACCTACACCTACACCTACACCTACACCTACACCTACACCTACACCTACACCTACACCTACACCTACACCTACACCTACACCTACACCTACACCTACACCTACACCTACACCTACACCTACACCTACACCTACACCTACACCTACACCTACACCTACACCTACACCTACACCTACACCTACACCTACACCTACACCTACACCTACACCTACACCTACACCTACACCTACACCTACACCTACACCTACACCTACACCTACACCTACACCTACACCTACCTACACATGCACCCCACACAATCTCCAACATCTTCCCCAGATATGTGAGCTCGTATTCCTATGTATCCCGTTGTGATACCAAAAGCAAAACTGATCTCCTTTTTACTTCCTTTCAGTAAAAGTCCTCTCACGATGCGGATGACCCCATAGGATTTTAGACTTCCTACCGACCGTTTCGGTGTCCACAGTGTCACATTCGTGTTCGTCGCCCACGCTCTTAACATGGACTGTGTCGACCTGAATGGCTTCGGATTAACCAAGTTTATTGACGATAGTCCTCTGGCCTTCACCGCCACATCGTTTGCTTTTCATTCTTCCTTACTCCGTTATGACCCGGCATCGTAACGATGCGGATTGTGCCATCCTCAGAGAAGGCGTTAATCTCCTTCTTACACTGCAAGACTGTTCGAAACCTTATCGTCCTGGTTGTTATTGCCCTTATGGGCATTTTACTGTCCGTAACGATGTTCACACTCGATGTCCTCGCTTTAACACCACACCACCTCAGGCATTCCGTATTCGGCCGGATCTCTGCGTGCAGGACCGTTGTTGTAGCCACATCTTCATGTGGAGGTGGCGATCCTCGTCACGCAAGTTCGTTCTGGCTCAAAGGACGGGAACAAGGTGGCCATTGTAAATTTAAAGGCGCCAAATAACTCGGCTTGTCGTATCGAGCATCATAGGCACTGTTCAAGAACCGATGCCGCCCGGCCTTTCACTTAATCTCTCCGCTCGATACCCCTGATTGTGCGCTATTGCTGTTGCAGCTACTCCGTATGGAGCATTTCACTATCCGCAAGCTGTGGACGCGCGCGGTAGCTCGCAGCTAAGCTTCTCGTGACAGCTATGAACACCACACAGATCGGACAACAGCTATCCCGTGCCGGGGTCTCCTCCTTTAGGTATCTCGCCGTGCAACATAATCTTCCAGATGGCATTACTAGGGTTCTGTCAGTCCAAGACTGTGCAGCTGGCAGAAGTGCCTCGTCGTCGACCTCAAGTGCCGTCTCAGGTATCCGATCGGAAACCTCTCTTGCCTTCCTTCAAGGTTTCCTATCGTCGTCTCGATTATACAGCAATGATATGAGCTGCTCCCATCCTCAATTCTTTCTCCCATCACCTTAAGTCTCTTAGCTGCAGTGGTTACCTCACACTTAATCGGTATGCCAATGGGTCGGATATCTAGAATAGTCTCCAGTGACCTAGTGGGCGTGGTCCTCAACGCTCCACCTATGCCAAGACAACATGTTCTCTGAACCTGTTGTATGGTCCTTATGTTGCACTTTTTCTCCATAGCGGTCCACCAAACTATTGAGGCGTAAATAAGTATAGGTCTAATCATGTTGCTGTAGAGCCAGTGGACTATCCTAGGATTCAAGCCCCATTTCGAGCCTACGGCCCGTCTACCTAGTGCCCAACATCTGTGAGTCTTCTCAGTACGTTCCTGAGTGTGACATTTCTAATTAAGTTTCTTATCCAAATTCACTCCTAAATATTTGACCTTGTCAGATATCGAAATCGTCTTATTGAGGAAACATGGTGCGTCAAATTGGCCCACTTTTGTCTTCCTCGTGAACAGACATATTTCAGTCTTCTTTGGGTTAACATTAAGACCACTGAGTCTAGCCCAGTCATATGCCATATGTAAGTCCTTTTCGGCCCTTCTTCATAGCTGGTGGCGGAGGCCACCGTAGTGGAGAGGTTAGCATGTCCGCCTATGACGCTGAAAGCCTGGGTTCGAATCTTGGCGAGTACATTAGAAAAAACTATTTTAGCGGTGATTTTCTCCTTCTAATACTGGCAACATTTGTGAGGCGTATTTCAGTCTTCTCTGGGTTAACATTGAGACCTCTGGGTCTAGCCCATTCACATGCCATATGTAGGTCCTTTTCAGCCCTTCTTCATAGCTGGTGGCGGAGGCCACCGTAGTGGAGAGGTTACCATGTCCGCCTATGACGCTGAACGCCTGGGTTCGAATCCTGGCGAGTACATTAGAAAAAATTGGTGGTGGTTTTCCCCTACCAATGTTGGCAACATTTATGAGGTACTATGCCATGTAAAACTTCTCCCCAAAGAGGTGTTGCACTGTGGCACGCCGTTCGGACTTGGCTATAAAAAGGAGGCCTCTTGTCATTGAGCTTAAATTTGAATCGGACTGCACTCATTGATGTGTGAGAAGTTTGCCACTGTTCCTAAGTGGAATGTTCATAGGCAAAGTTTGCATTTTGCAAAGCTGATTCGGATCCTTACCCCTTAGAATTATTATAACATCGTCTGCATAATAGACGGGTACGGGTTCAAATCCCTCCTCAGTCTTCTTACTTAGTAAATATTTCTAATTTTGAAAAATTTTTACTTAGTTTAAAAAAATCTTATTTAGTTTGCGGGTTCAAATCCCTCCTCAGTCTTCTTACTTAGTAAACATTTCTAATTTTGAAGAATTTTTTACTTAGTTTAAGGAAATCTTATTTAGTTTGCTCCTAAGACAAAGTTTCAATGAAATATTTCCTAAGAAAAATTTTTAAGCAAATTTTCTTTATTTTAATAAAATTTTTCCTAAAGACTTTGAATTTTTGAATTAAAATTTCCAAAAAAAAAAAAATCTTTTGTTATAATCTCACGAGATCAATTTTTTCGAAATATTTCATCGGAGAGTGTTTTCGAAAAATATCACAGCAATGTTAGAAAAATATGTGATTTTTACCAAGTAAATGTTTTTAACTATAAAGAAATTTTATCTTATTTTTAAGCACAACTTTTTAAACCCTCCTCCATAGGATGGGGGTATACTAATTTCGTCATTCTGTTTGTAGCACCTCGAAATATGCGTCTAAGACCCAATAAAGTATATATATTCTTGATCGTCATGTCACTCAAAGTCGATCTAGCAATGTTCGACCGTCTGTCCGTCCGTCTGTCTGTCTGTCTGTCGAAAGCACGCTAACTTTCGAAGGAGTAAAGCTAGGCGTCTGGAATTTTCCACAAACACTTTTTAGTAGTGTAGGTCGGTTGGGATTGTAAATGGGCCAAATCGGTCCATGTTTTGATATTGCTGCCATGTAAACCGATCTTGGGTCTTGACTTCTTGAGCCTCTAGAGGGCGCAATTCTTATCTGATTTACTGAAATTTTGCGCGTGGTGTTTTGGTATCACTTATAGCAAGTGCGCTAAGCATGGTTCAAATCGTATCATAACCTGATATAGCTGCCATGTAAACCGATCTTGGGTCTTGACTTCTTGACCCTCTAGAGGGCGTAATTCATATCCGATTTGACTGAAATTTTTCATGTGGTGTTTTGGTATCACTTCCAACAACTGCGCTAAGTGGGGTTCAAATCGGTTCATGTTTTGATATAGTTGCCATGTAAACAGATCTTGGGTCTTGACTTCTTGAGCCTCTAGAGGGCGTAATTCATATCCGATTTGACTGAAATTTTTCATGTGGTGTTTTGGTATCACTTCCAACAACTGCGCTAAGTGGGGTTCAAATCGGTTCATGTTTTGATATAGTTGCCATGTAAACAGATCTTGGGTCTTGACTTCTTGAGCCTCTAGAGGGCGCAATTCTTATCCGATTTGAATGAGTTTTTGCACTTGGTTTTTAGTATAATTTTCCAACAAATGCGCTAAGTATGGTTCAAATCGTATCATAACCTGATATAGCTGTCATATCAACCGATCTGGGTCTTGACTTCTTGAGCCTCTAGAGGGCGCCATTCTTATCCGATTTGACTGAAATTTTGCACGTGGTGTTTTTGTATAATTTTTCAACAACTGCGCAAAGTAGGGTTCAAATCGGTCAATGTTTTGATATAGCTGCCATGTAAACCGATCTTGGGTCTTGACTTCTTGAGCCTCTAGAGGGCGCTATTCTCATCCGATTTGGCAGAAATTTTGCACTTGGGGGTTTGGTATAATTTTTCAGCAACTGCGCTAAGTAGGGTTCAAATCGGTCCATGTTTTGATATAGCTGCCATGTAAACTGTTCTTGGGTCTTGACTTTTTAAGCCTCTAGAGGGCACAATTCTCATCCGATTTGGCTGAAATTTTGCATGAAGCATTTTTTTATGACTTTCAATGAATGTGCTAAGTATGGCGCAAATCAGTGCATAACCTGATATAGCTGCCATATAAACCGATCTAGGATCTTCGCTTCTTGAGCCTCTAGAGGGCGCAATTGTCATCCGATTTTACAACGGCTTCTCTCATGACCCACACCATACATGTCTAATATGGTCTGAATCGATTAATAGCTTGATACAACTCCCATATAAACCGATCTCCCGATTTTGCCTTTGAGCCCCTACAAGGCGCAATTTTTATCCGAGTGAACTGAAATATTACCCAATGACTTCTACAATGTTCAACATTCCTTTTTGGTTCGTATCGGGCTATAACTTGATATAGCTCCAATAGTATAACAGTTCTTATTTAATATTCTTTGTTCGCCTAAAAAGAGATACCGGGCGTAGAACTCGGTGGAGGGTATATAGCATTCGGCCCGGCGGAACTTCGCACTCTCTTACTTGTTTAATTTTCATTTAAGGCAAAATTTTGCATAAAATTTTCTCTAAGGACAAAATTTCAATTTTCTTAAAGACAAAATTTGACAATAGAACATTTAATAACAGACTTCCAGGATACAGTCCACGGAGTGATTCTTCAATAGCCTTTCCCGCCTCAGTCTGGGTGGATTAACTCGAGCCGTCACTGATTGCTTCACAATTGATTACTGTACCGTCTCGTACCTCTTGGATGATAGGACAAAAAACTTCAATCTTCCTGGAAAATATTGTTAGAATTTTCTCAAGAGACCTATTTTTTTTCTAAATATTTCATTGAAAGTGAATTTTTTTGAAAAATACCATTGAAATGTTATAAAAATATATAATTTTTACCAAGTAAATAGTTTTAACTATTAAGAAATTTTTACTTATTTTTAAGCAAAACTTCTTTAATTTTTACTTAAGACAAAATTCAAGTTAAATTTTCTCTAAAGACAAAATTTTGATTTCAATAACGTCAAAAGACAAAATTTTAGCACAAGATTTCAACATTTTACCAAATAATTATTTGCAATTTTTACACACTTTTACTCACTTTAAGGAAAACTTTTTTCTATTACCAACTTTTTTTTATATATCTTTTTTTCAAAGTGTACCTATAATCAGGTCAATGCCTAAATACAATATTCACATAGTCACTCTCATAACAGACATTATCGCAAAAGAACGCTTGAAGCATATGCTGGTTCTTCTTATTCCATCACTTGGTTGGTATGACTTGTCTGCTTTAGCTTTTTTAATTTTCAAAGATGTTGAAATGGGATCAAAACTCTGAAAACTCTGTCTTAGTTGTAAAGGCATGCTTATGATTCGTGCTGACAGCCCATTCAGACACGCAAACATGAGAATGAAAGCCTTGCAGCTTCGTCCTCGCTCAAAAAGGGTTGGTGAAATGGGACACATCACATGTGTGCGGATGCGAGTAAAGGAAGAGGTTTTCCCCATCTTCAATTTTTTTCACTTAACACAAAAAGTTTTTAATGCCTTTTCCTTTGATAAGAGAAGGCAAGAGTGAGTTAGTGTGTGTGAGTGTGTTTGGCTGTGTTTATAAGGATGTGTGAATAATATGTTTACATATGAGTGCGTGTGTGTGTGCGTGTTCGAGATGGTAATGTTGCCTTTTTATAAATTAATTCAAGTTGAAAATTCATTAAAAATATTAAACACATGCATATACACTTAAAAAATTCTCTCCCTCTCTCTCTCTCTCTCATACATAGAAACCACCTCCTTGTAGGAGTATGTGTTTATATGCTTTGAAGTGTGTATGTTTATATTTCTCGTATATTGTATTTTGGCACATTTTCCTTAGTTTCTCCGTTGCCTGTTTTTTACTTTTTTTTTGACAAATATTACATCAAGCAGAAAATTTTAATAAAATTTTCACTTACAAAATGTAAAGGAAAAGTTTCTCATCAACTCATACTCCCATAACAAACGCATGTATGTTTGTATTTACCAAAGTGAGAGTGTGTTTTTAAGGCACTGCCTTACTCTATGTTATATGAGAAAGTGAAGTGATACGTGTTGTCATTTGGCATGAATACAATTTTGGGGAAATATGAAATTGCCATTCCGTTTGCAGCAGATCGAAATAGCCATTTCCGACCTCATGCGGTATATGTATTCTTGATCAGCGTAAAAATCCAAGACGATCTAGCCATGTCCGTCCGTCTGTATGTTGAAATCACGCTACAGATTCTTTTTTTCTCCATAAGATTCGAAGATGGGCTATATTGGACTTTATCTTGATATAGCCCCCATATAGACCGATCCGCCGATTTAGGGTTTTAGGCCCATAGAAGCCACATTTATTATCCAATTTTGTTGAAATTTGGGACAGTGCGTTAAGTTAAGCCCCTCGACATAATCTGCAATTTGGCTCAAATCGGACCAGATTTGCATATAGCTGCCATATAGACCGATATCTCGATTTAAAGTCTTGTCCCCATAAAAGGCTCATTTATAATCCGATTTCAATGAAATTTGACACATTGACTTATATTAGGCTTTTCGAAATCCGTGTCGTAAATGGTTCAGATAGGTTTGTTTTTGGATATAGCCACCAAGGCCTCAGGTCGGAATCGAAGCCACGACCCCCGCACTGTTAATCCGAGCAAGCTACCAACTCGGCTAGCAGGGCGCCTATGATCAGGTTTCCCGTATTCGATTTCTGTCGTCCTACCGATCATAGTGCATCATGGGCTTTCGAAGCCCATGTTTTGAACTAGGACTGCTTCCCTCTGAAAGCTCTCAAGTTTCCCAAGATTACTGATGACATTCCTTTCCTACTATTAAATCGTCTGTCCTTTAGTTCACTTTCACTCCGCTTTGGCCTGGCAACCAAACGATGCGGCTCGTGCTATCTTCTGAGAAGGGCTTAATCTTCTATTTAAACAAAAAAACACAGTCTCAAACTTTACAGTCCTGGTTGTAAAAGCATTGGCGGGCAGCCTACTGTTTGCAATGATGTTCATTAGGTAACACAATACAATCTCATCCATTCCGAGATTGTCCATATATCCGTCTGCAGTTCCAGACAGTTGCAAACATATCTCTGTCTCTGGGCCCTCTTTCCTCTGTCCTCTAGCTTTCATACATTCGTGCTGCATGAACTGCAAATTTGCCAATGAACATTCCATTAAGAAACAGAGGGAAACTTCTCACATATCAGTGCTGTGCTGTTCATTTTCAGTTTAACCTCAAGGGACCTCCTTTTATAGCCAAGTTCAAATGGGCTACCGCAGTGCGACACCTCTCAAGGGAAAAGTTTTTATGTGGCATAGTATCTCAAAAATGTCGCCAGGATTAGGAGTTAACAACTACGCTGAACATTTGTTCTCTGTTCTCGTCAGCATAGCATGGACTAACTGTGGTATCACAATGGACGAAATAGTCTAAGTGAGACTGGTGGTAGACTGCCACTTAAACCTAATCCTACCTATACCTATACCTATACCTATACCTATACCTATACTTATACCTATACCTATACCTATACCTATACCTATACCTATACCTATACCTATACCTATACCTATACCTATACCTATACCTATACCTATACCTATACCTATACCTATACCTATACCTATACCTATACCTATACCTATACCTATACCTATACCTATACCTATACCTATACCTATACCTATACCTATACCTATACCTATACCTATACCTATACCTATACCTATACCTATACCTATACCTATACCTATACCTATACCTATACCTATACCTATACCTATACCTATACCTATACCTATACCTATACCTATACCTATACCTATACCTATACCTATACCTATACCTATACCTATACCTATACCTATACCTATACCTATACCTATACCTATACCTATACCTATACCTATACCTATACCTATACCTATACCTATACCTATACCTATACCTATACCTATACCTATACCTATACCTATACCTATACCTATACCTATACCTATACCTATACCTATACCTATACCTATACCTATACCTATACCTATACCTATACCTATACCTATACCTATACCTATACCTATACCTATACCTATACCTATACCTATACCTATACCTATACCTATACCTATACCTATACCTATACCTATACCTATACCTATACCTATACCTATACCTATACCTATACCTATACCTATACCTATACCTATACCTATACCTATACCTATACCTATACCTATACCTATACCTATACCTATACCTATACCTATACCTATACCTATACCTATACCTATACCTATACCTATACCTATACCTATACCTATACCTAAACCTATACCTATACCTATACCTATACCTAAACCTATACCTATACCTATACCTATACCTATATCTATACCTAAACCTATACCTATACCTATACCTATACCTATACCTATACCTATACCTATACCTATACCTATACCTATACCTATACCTATACCTATACCTATACCTATACCTATACCTATACCTATACCTATACCTATACCTATACCTATACCTATACCTATACCTATACCTATACCTATACCTATACCTATACCTATACCTATACCTATACCTATACCTATACCTATACCTATACCTATACCTATACCTATACCTATACCTATACCTATACCTATACCTATACCTATACCTATACCTATACCTATACCTATACCTATACCTATACCTATACCTATACCTATACCTATACCTATACCTATACCTATACCTATACCTATACCTATACCTATACCTATACCTATACCTATACCTATACCTATACCTATACCTATACCTATACCTATACCTATACCTATACCTATACCTATACCTATACCTATACCTATACCTATACCTATACCTATACCTATACCTATACCTATACCTATACCTATACCTATACCTATACCTATACCTATACCTATACCTATACCTATACCTATACCTATACCTATACCTATGCCTATACATAAACTTATAACTCCCCCTATACCTATACCTAAGCCTTACCTAAACCCAAACCTTAACCTAAACCTATACCTAACCCTTAACCCACCCAAACCAAAACCTAACCCAAACCTATATCTAAACCTAACCCTAACCTATATCTAAACCTAACCCTAACCTATATCTAAACCTAGCCTAAACCTAACTTTAACCTATCCTAAACCTAATCTAAAGCTAACCTAAACCTAACCTCAATCTAACCCAAACCTAAACATAATCTAACCCTAACCTAAACCTAACCTAACCAAACCTAAACTTAATATAAACTTGTAATAAACTTAACCTAAACCCACCCAAACCTAAACCTAACCTAACTTAAACCTAACCAAGCCTAAACCTAGCCTAAACTTAAAATAAACTTGTAATAAACTTTACCTAAACCTAACCTATACCTAACCTAACCAAACCTAACCTAAACCTAAACTAACAGATGGCAATACAAGAGTTCAGTCAAAGTTTAAGGCGGTGATAACAGTATCTCGCACTCGACTTCAAGTCTTGTTCTATCCAATAACTCTTCCAATTCACCCAGGTTTCCCATCGTAGCCTGGATTATACAGCGATGGTATGACTCACTCCTATTCTATGATATGACTCACTCCTATTCTCTCCCATGGCCTTAAGTCTCATAGCCTTAGTTGCTGCCTCATACTTAATGTGCTCGTCTATGAGTCGGATCTCTAGTACCTTAAATGCCTCGATCGTCGTCGACCCGCTTATGCCAAGACAATATACTCTGAATCCTGCGTAGGATTACTACGAGCATCACACGGGCTGGAACTAAGAATTCCGATCTGTATAATTTTCATCGTTATCATGAGAAGCATAACTGGGAGCTGTCGGGCGCGTCCACGTTTTGCGGATAGTGGAATGCTGCACACGGCTTCAATGCGTTTGCAGTCGCAGACAATCAGCGGTATCAAGTGGAGAGGCCGAACGACACCGGCTGCTGCTTAAATGCTGAGTGCCTATGACACTCGATATGACAAGGCGAGGTATTGGCGCCTTTATATAACCAATTGTCATCGCGTTCCCAAGGCGATCGGGACCGTGGACCGGAACGAGCTTGCTCACCCTCCACACCAAATGTTGCTACCTGTTGTAATGTATTTATGTTGCACTATTTCTCTACCACCGTCAACCAAACTACTGCAGCGTTAGTCGGTATTGGTCTTAATCGTGGTATCCACTATACGCTCCATGGCTTTGATATTAACTTTTTGGACCCTAGTCCCAACCGAAATGTTATCGAATGCTTATGACCGTGTATATACTATCTCGGTTTGTTGTTGTTGTATTTACTATCTTTGTTTGTTGTTGTTCAAATAATTTTTTTTAAATATACTTCAAATATTTTCCAACCAATAGTTTATCTATCAAACACCTCTAAAAATTTAAACACCCTTTTATTTATAATTTTTTAACTACGCCATAGGTACCTTAGTATGTGTGTGCTGTATATGTGCCTCTGTAGTTTGTAAATGGTTATGCATTATAATATAAAAAGGATTTCCGTTGCGGATGTAAAACATTTTCCACACTTATGCTCCTAGTCTTTTTAACGCAAAGGCAACGCAATCTTCCCACACTGGTGAAAAGTTGACTACCCTCATTTATGCTCCCACTCCTACTCATGACAAAGGCAACACATAGTAAAGTAAAGTAATAACGACTATGTGAATTATGGTCTCAGTAGCGAAATACTTCTTTGACGTCTCTGCACTTTGAGTGTTGAGGAAGACAGTAAGTCAGCCACATATAGTTATTGGCCCAAACTGCCAGTGTCAGTTGTGCTTGGGTGCCTTTTGGCAACAAAATATTCAGAGGTGCTACCTAGTAGATTGCGTGTGTGTGTGTGCTCCTTTTCATTATTATCAAACTTACTTTTGGTTCACACGAAAAAAAGAAAATAAATAAAATAGTGGTGCTGGCATTACCATCTCCATCATTTAGTTAACATATATGGTCCTGTGAGACAGAGTTTTTGTGCGGCCCTGGGTAGGGGAGCTTTAATTCTTATATGCTCCTCAGGGGGAGGGTGAAAAGTGCAGAGATGGTTTTCCATCTTTGCTTGAAGTTATGTTGTTGACACGCTGCTGTTTGGATGCTCCATTCAACCCCCTAAAGTATGCTTCAAAAAATTTTAATGTAATTTCTTGTTTTTGCACTCATGTGTTAAGTATTTGCCAAAAAAAAAAACAAAACTAGTTTCCGTCGAGTGATGGAGCAAGAGAAACTTGTTTCTTCTGTGTTAC
Source organism: Stomoxys calcitrans (assembly GCF_963082655.1). NCBI lineage: Eukaryota > Metazoa > Arthropoda > Insecta > Diptera > Muscidae > Stomoxys > Stomoxys calcitrans. Next base: position 168,563,652 of record NC_081555.1, on the reverse strand, counting down.
TGCCATTCTAGTTGAAGTTTTTTAATTCACTTAGATTTTGTGTGCTAGAACTTGTCTTTCTGCATTTGCCAACACTTATGGAGAAATGTTTAGTTTGTTGTCGTCGTGGCCGTCTTCATCTTCTTTGTCGTAGTCGTCGTCAACATAAGTTTAGCATATTTTGTTGTCATCAAAAACAGGATTTGCAAAATAATTTCATGTGGCCACTTGTTTTGAACAGAGGGTAAAAAACTTTTCATTTTTCTCATCTCCCCATGTTTTTCTCTTGAAATTCGCATTGTATGGAAAAATAGGAAAGTTTTTTTGACCAAAAGGAGGAAAATTAAATTTTTAAATGGGAAGTGATTTTGAGAAAAACAATGGGGAAAAGCCAGAGGGAACGCTCCAAGATCGGTCGGGCCAAATCTTAGGAAACCACCACTATGGATTCTGGTACAAATTTACACAAATTAACTTAGTTGTAGTATTCATGTATACTTTACGTACCAAATTTCTGTCAAATCATGGAGAGATTAAGCTTCTATGGGTCATAGAAAACTATATCAGGTTATGGATTGACTTGGACCGTACTTGGTACGGTTATTGAAAGTCATAACAAAACAAACCGTGCAAATTGGTTGACAATTCCTTCTTCAAGAGCTCAAGGAGCAAAATCCGGGGATCAGTCTATATGGGGCAAGATATATATATATGTTCTTTGCGAACAAAATTTCAGTCAAATCGAGCTAAAATAAGGTTTTCAGAAGTGAAATGATATAAAAAATGTTTAGTTGTACCTACATGCTACATTTCAGACCTCTAGCTCCATCTATGAAGAAAGTACCAAATGGTACTAAAATGTGCGAATGATGAAGAGATCGTTTAGCCACCCAATATTTATTTCTTAGTTGTACCCACATTCCATATTTCAGACCCATCTGAACTGATAGTGCAAAATGGTACCAGTTTTGGTACTGAAAAGTACGAATAGATCATTTATTTATCCATCATTTATATCTTATTTGTACCTTCATCCCAAATTTCGGACCTCTGGTTCCAACAGAAAGAACCAAATGGTACCAAAATGTACGAATTTTTAACAGAACATTAAGTCACCTATCAAATGTTTCTTTGTTGTACCAACATGCTAAATTTCAGACCTCTAGCTTCATCTGAGAAGAAAGTACCAAATGGTAAAATTTCAGACCCCAAGATCCATCTGAACAGAAAGTACAAAATAGTACCAATTTTGGTACCAAAATGTACTTATTTTAATAGATCATTTAATTATCCATAATTTATTTCAATTGTACCTACATCCCAAATTTCGGGCCTCTAACTCCATATACAAAGAAATTACCAAATAGTACCAATTTTGGTACCAAAATGTTAGAAATGTGAAAAAATCTTTTCGTCAGGCATCATATATTTCCAAATTTTTACCTACATTCTAAATTTCAGTCCTCTAGCTTCATCTCAACAGAAAGTACCAAATGGTACCGATATTGGTACCAAAATGTACGAATTGTAAAAAGATCATAAACACCCATCATATATTTTCTATATATACCTGCATGCCAAATATCAGATCTCTAGCTCCATCTGTAAGGAAAGTACTAAATGATACCAATTTTGGTACCTAAATGTACTAATTTTGAATAGATCATTTAGTCACTCAACATATATTTCCTAGTTGTACCAATCCAATCGCAGCTTCAGTGAACGGCCACCCCCCTCTGATGTGCTAGTGGCCGAGAGACATCATTAACGCAGCAGTCGCTCGCTTTATACCTGCCGGTCGAATACCCCAAGTGCGGCCCTATTTCCCGGCGCAAGCAGTGGTACTCGCAGACGAGCGTGATGGGATCAGAATCAGCGAGCTGAATCTGGAAATAAACAGGATAGTCAACGAACATAAGCGGAATTTGTGGCTGGAACACTTGGAGCACAATAACTTAGGCACCGGTGTAGGCAACTTGTGGTCTACTGTTAAGTCACTCTCGAACCCTGGTGGACGGGATGACAGGACCTCATTCACCTTTGGCCTTAACCGTAACCGTGACTGATCCGAAGAGATGCGCCAGGTTGTTCAACCGTCAATTTATTGTGCATCCGTATTCGTGGTCTCCGACCCGATGAACAGCCATCACAATTTACAGTGGGCGAAGTTACGAATGTCATCCGTGGCGCCAAATTATCCAAGGCGTTGGGCCCCAATGGAATCTTTACATTGATGTTGAAGAATCTGGATTCACCTGGAGTTGAGTACCTTACTACTGTCCTCAACCTGTCTTTGAACACTCTTATTGTTCCCGATGCCTGGAAAATGGGCAGAGTGATACTGAAGCCTGGAAAAGGCTTGTACGACTCCCCCGAGTTTGGGGGAGTCGTACAGACCGATCTCTCTTCTCCCACCAGTGGCAAAGACGCTTGAGGCATTACTCCTCCCGAGCCTCGCAGGAGAATTTCCATTTGCCGAGCATCAAAATGGATTTCGAAGACTGCACAGCACAACAACAGTTTTGCATGCCATCACTGCACACATTTGCCGTGGCTTCAATCAGCCCAGGCCATGTGATAGGACGGTCCTCGCCGGCACTGGACCTATCGAAGGCATTCATACACGGTCAGCCATGCCAAATTATTTGAGAACATCGCCAGCACGTCCCTCCAGCCAAAGTTGAAACGTTGGATCGTGAGTTATCTGTGTGGTCGCCAGTCATTTGAGGAATTTAGGGATAAGAAGTCGAAGCAGCGTAGAGTGAAACAGGAAGTTCCCCAAGGTGGTGTGATATCTCCGGCACTGTTTAACCTCTACCTATACTCCATTCCACCCCCCTAGGCGGCATAGAGATCGTATCATATGCGGACGATTGTACGACCATGGCATCAGGCCCCCTTTACCTTTTTGACATTTAGACCTTTTTGACATGTTGAGTCAATATAGCCATGTCCTTCAGTCCATATGTCAAAATCACGATGACATTAGAAAGAAGAAAGATATCCGTCTGAAATTTTGCACTTAAACTTTTATCGATGAAGGTTCGTTTTATCGATGTAGGTGGTTGCAAATGGGCAACATCGGTTCAGATTTGGATATAGCCCCCATATAAACCGACCTCAGCTTTGACTTATTGAACCCCTGAAGACCTTAAATTTCAACCCATTTGGCAGAAATCTGGCACAAGTATGATGCGAATCGGTCTAGATCCCTGACCGATCCCTGGATTTGACTTCTTGAGTCCCTAAAAGGCTTAGTTTTCATCCGATTTGGTTGAAACTTAGCACATGGACTTTTGTATGATCCGAATCGGTTAATAAACTGGTATACCCCCACCTAAACCAATTCCCGGATTTGACTTTTTGAGCCCAAAGAAGCCTTAAATATACCCTCCACCATAAGATGGGTATACTAATTTCGTCATTCTGATTGTATATAAAGTATATATATTCTTGATCGTCGTGAAATTTTATGTCGATCTAGCCATGTCCGTCCGTCCGTCCGTCTGTCTGTCGAAAGCACGCTAACTTCCGAAGGAGTAAAGCTAGCCGCTTGAAATTTTGCACAAATACTTCTTATTAGTGTAGGTCGGTTGGTATTGTAAATGGGCCATATCGGTCCATGTTTTAATATAGCTGCCATATAAACCGATCTTGGGTCTTGACTTCTGGAGCCTCTAGAGTGCGCAATTCTTATCCGATTGGAATGAAATTTTGCACGACGTGTTTTGTTATGATATTCAACAACTGTGCCAAGTATGGTTCAAATCGGTTTATAACCTGATATAGCTGCCATATAAACAGATCGGGGGATTTGATTTCTTGAGCCTCTAGAGTGCGCAATTCTTATCCGATTGAAATGAAATTTTGCACGACGTGTTTTGTTACGATATCCAACAACTTTGCCAAGTATGGTTCAAATCGGTCCATAACCTCATATAGCTGTCATATAAACCGATCTTGGGTCTTGACTTCTTGAGCCTCTAGAGTGCGCAATTCTTATCCGATTGGGATGAAATTTTGCACGACGTGTTTCGTTATTATATCCAACAACTGTGTCAAGTATGGTTCAAATCGGTCCGTAACCTCATATAGCTGTCATATAAACCGATCTGGGGTCTTGACTTCTTGAGCCTCTAAAGTGCGCAATTCTTATCCGATTGGAATGAAATTTTGGCACGACGTGTTTTGTTACGATATCCAACAACTTTTCCAAGTATGGTTCAAATCGGTCCATAACCTTATATAGCTGTCATATAAACCGATCTTGGGTCTTGACTTCTTGAGCCTCTAGAGGGCGCAATTCTTATCCAATTTGGCTAAAATTTCGCAAGATGTTTTTATTTTTACTTTCAACAACTATGTCAAATAAAGTACAAGTCGGTTCATAACCTGATATAGCTGCCATATAAACCGATCTGGGATCTTGACTTCTTGAGCCTCTAGAGGTCGCAATTATTATCCGATTTGCCTGAAATTTTGTACGACGGATTCTTTCATGACCATCAACATACGTGTTTATTATGGTCTGAATCGGTCCATAGCCCGATAAAGTTCCCATATAAATCGATCTCTCTATTTTACTTTTTGAGCTCACAAAGAGCGCAATTCTTATTCGAATTGGCTGACATTTTACACAGGTCTCCAACATATAATTTAATTGTGGTCCAAACCGGACCATATCTTGATATCGCTCTAATAGCAGAGCAAATCTTTTCTTATATCCTTTTTTCTTTTGCCTAAGAAGAGATGCCGGGAAAAGAACTCGACAAATGCGATCCATGGTGGAGGGTATATGAGATTCGGCCCGGCCGAACTTAGCACGCTTTTACTTGTTTTCATCTAATTTGGATGAAATTTGACACAAAGACTCCTGTTATGACTTCCAACTTCCGTGCCAAGTATTATCCGAATTGGTTACTATACTGGTATGGTTGCCATATAAAAAGATCCCCGGATTTAACGTCTTGAGCTCCAAGAGGCCTCAATTTTCATCTAATATGGCTGAAATTTTAGACATCGTATGATCCGAAACGGTCTATTTACTGATTCCCCGATATGACTAGATGAGACAATAGCAGCCGCATCAAATACCCGATTTGGCAAATTTTTAGCGGAATCCCTGGTGATGGGTGCCCGAAGTTCGACCCTGCCAAATTTTAAACTTGTTTTTCTTAAAGAATTTTGCGCATTTTTACCTTCATGTCGATAGAGTCTTGGAGTGACAAAGTTAATCCGCCCTCAATTTTCCATTTAGGTTAACCCAACACCAATATCAATATTCAAATATAACTGTTAACTTATCAATTTTCGATAGGGGGCGGATTTGGTTTTGGCAGTAACTCATGTTCCTTACGACATATAACAAAATTCGCCTGAGAACCTTAGCAAATATGGTTGTTGCTCTTCAGCTCGTGGGTCTTAGGACTTTCTTATGGGATTTGTTTGAATCATCGACCCCCTCAACGATAAGGGTGTGCTGACTCTAAGGGGAGTATATCAAAATTGGAGTTTGTAGCCCTGGGGGTGAGTCATGGAGCTTTGATAGGTATTGGGTAAATAATAACAGCAAATTGACAAAACAATTTGCAAATCTTCCCTAAGACTCTGTTTTGTTTGTTGTAGGCACTTTTTGACACATTTCTTATGGCATTTGGCTGCTCTGAAATTTTGTTATTCTTGTCTTTGTTGTTGAAGTCTTAGAGTTCTTGTTTTCACACCTCCCATATTCCTTCAATTTATTGCATGGCGGTTGGGGTACTATGCTTTTGCTTTCACTCCCTAACACAAAGGATACATGGCTTCTTATTTATGCATACAGAGGTGTATGCTGGAGTGTGCGTTTGTGTATGACAGTGGCATTTGTATTTGGGTTGTAAGTGTATTGTGTGGCATTGTTGGTAAAGGAAATTGAACAAATTGTTTAACAATTGAACAATTTGCATATGTAAAGAGAGGTGCGTGTGGCAGGGCTTTGTTCTTCTTGTAGTCGATTTCATTTGTCTTCAAATGCCTAGGTGAGGGGGAACGATAAGTCCTCATTTCATTGGGGCATCTTGGGAGTGTTTTTAAACTGCCTACAATGTTGAGTCTGGATACATGTTTGTTGTGTATTATTGAATGGCATTCATTTAGTGTTAAGAAGGACATCTAGATTTGAGTATGCCTATGGAATGTGAACCCAAACTCTTGGACATAACAGAGTTTCGTTTTCATTGAAAATTTCTGTGAATTTTTCGGCCGGGCTAAACTTTGGATACCCACCACCTCGGGTATATATGTAAACCACCTTTCGTCATTCGCCAATCCTGTAAAAAAACGCCTAATTTATGCCCCCATAGTAGCTATATCCAAATATAGACCGATCTGAAGCATATATGACACGGATGTCGAAAAGCCTAAGACCATTCTTGCTATAGTTGTTGCGAGACAAAACGAAACACTTGAAGCAAAACTTCAGCCAAATCGGATAAAAAGTGCGCCCTCTAGAGGCTCAAGAAGTCAAGAACCGAGATCGGTTTATATGGCAGCTAATCAGGTTATATACCGATTTGAACCATACTAAGCACATTTCTTGGAAGTCATAACAAAACTCATTACGCAAAATGTCAGCCAAATCGGGTTGCCCAAAAAGTAATTGCGGATTTTTTAAGAAAGAAAGTAATTGCATATTTAATAAAACTTATAATGAACTTTAATCAAATATACTTTTTTTACACTTTTTTTCAAAAGCAAGCTAAAAGTAACAGCTGATAACTGACAGAAGAAAGAATGCAATTACAGAGTCACAAGCTGTGAAAAAATTTGTCAACGCCGACTATATGAAAAATCCGCAATTACTTTTTGGGCAATCTATTAGTTGCGCCCCCTGGCGGCTAAAGAAGTCAAGAGCCGACATTGGTTTATATGGCAGCTATATCAGGTTATGGACCGATTTCAATCATACTTGGCACAGTTGTTGGAAGTTAGAACAAAACACTTCATGCAAAATTTTAGCCAAATCAGATAATAATTGCGCTCTCTAGCTGCTCAAAAAGTCAAGATCCGATATCGGTTTATATGGGAACTAAATCAGGTTATGAGCCGATTTAGACCATACTTGATAAAGTTGTTGCGAGACAAAGCGAAACATTTTGCGCAAAATTTCAGCCACGTTGGATGAAAATTGCCCCTTCAAAAGTCTCAAGAATGAAGAAATCAAGATCCGCAATCGGTTTATATGGCAGCTATATCAGGCTATGAAGCGATTAAAGCCTTTTTTAGTTGTTGGATGTCATAACAAAACACCTCATGCAACATTTCAGCCAAATCGGATAAGATTTGTGCACTCTAGTGACTCAAGAAATCAAGGTAGAAGATAGTTTTACATGACAGATATAATAAAACATGAACCGACATGAATTATAATCCCAATCGATTCACTCTAATAAGAACTATTTGTGCGCCCTCTGGCGGCTCAAGAAATCAAGAACTATTTGTGCAAAATTTTCAAGCGCCTAGCTTTTCTGCTTTGGAATTTAGCGTGCTTTCGACAGACAAACGTACGGGTAGACGGACGGATACGGCCATAACGACTTTGAATATCTTGACGCTCAAAAGCGTTTGTAACACCTCAAAATATTGATCTGAGACCCCATAAAGTCCAAATATTCTGGATCGTTTAGACATTCTGAGTCAAGTCCGCCCGTCTGCCATAATCACGATAGCGGTCGAACATGTAAAGCTAGCCGCTTGACATTTTGCGCAGATACTTCTAATTTAAGTAGGTGGTTGGGGATTGCAAATGGGCCATATCGGTTCAGATTTGGATATAGCACCCATATCAACCGGTCTCCCGATTTGACTTCTTAAGCTCTGAGAAATCCCAATTTTCATCCGATTTGGATAAAACTCGGAAGTAAGATTCGAATCGGTCTATAAACAGATATAGCCCTCATACAAACCGATCCCCGGATTTGACTTCTTCAGAACTAAGAGGCCTCAATTTTCATCCGATTTGGCTGAATTTTGGAACAAAGACTTTTGTTATGGTTTTCAACATCCATGTCGTGTATGATCCGAATCAGTCAAAAAACAAATATAGCGCCCATATAAACCGATACCCGCATTTGACTTCTTCAGCCCTTTAGAACTTCAATATTCATCCGAATTGGCTGAAATTTGGCTGAAACTCCTATCTTCTGACTTAAAATATCATTGCCAAGTTTTAGGCGAATTGGTTAATATGGTGATATAGGCCCCTAAGTACCGATATGTCTTCTTGAGACCAAAATAATTCAGATACAAACTCGGTTAACAAGGGTAAATTTTTTGCAGAGTACATGGTGTTGGGTACTCAAGATTCGGCCCATCCGAACTTAGCACGCTTTTACTTGTTAAATTTTTAATCGGTTAGAGATGAGGTGTAATCGATATCATGTGCAAATTTCAAGGCACCAGGTGGTTCGGGGCCTCTTGCCAGGGCCTTAAAGTTGGTCACCTCGTCATTTGGTTAGAGATGAGGTGTAATCGATATCTTGTGCAAATTGTTAGGCACCAGGTGGTTCGAGGGCCTCTTGCCAGGGCCTTAAAGTAGGTCATCTCGTCATTTGTTCTGGCTGATAAGTCTTCATTTGTTGTCTGATATAGTGATTTTTTTTTGTTGGAGAGTGATAAAATATTAGACTTTTATTTTTGCACCGGACTATATCTTAATATAGCCCCCATATAGACCGATCCCCCGATTTAAGGTCTTAGGTCCATAAAAGCCACATTTATTATCCGATTTTGTAGAAATTTGGGTTAGTGAGTTGAGTTGGGTCCTTCGACGTCCTTCTTCAATTTGGCTCAGATCAGTCCCGATTTGAATATAGCTGCCATATAGACCGATCTCTCGGATAAGGATTTTGCGCTCTTAAAAGCGTTTTTATTGCCCAATTTTGCCAAAATTTGGGAAAGTGAGTTGTGCTAGGCCCTTCGACATCCTTCTTCAATTTGGCTTAGATCGGTCCAGATTTGCATATAGCTGCCATATAGACCGATCTCTTGATTTAAGGTTTTGGGCCCATAAAAGGCGCATTTATTGTCAGATGACGCCGACTTTTGGGACAGTGAGTTAAGTTAAGCCCCTCGACATACTTTTGCAATATGGCACAGATCGGTCCAGGTTTGAATATAGCTGTCATATAGACCGATCTCTCGGTCTAGATCTTAATCTTGCTCCAATAAAGGGCGCATTTATTATCAGATTTTCGCAAAATTTGAGACAGTGAATTGTGATAGGCCCCTCGACAATCTTCTTCAATTTTGCTCAGATGGGTTCAGATTTGGATATAGCTGTCATATAGACCGATCTCTCTCTTTAAGGTTTTGGGCCCATAAAAGGCGCACTTATTGTCCGATTTTGCCGAGACTTGGGACAGTGAGTTGTGTTAGTCCCTTCGACATCCTTCTTCAATTTGCCTCAAATCGGTCCAGATTTGGATATAGCTGCCATATAGGCCGAACTTTTGATTTAAGGTTTTGGACCGATAAAAGGCGCATTTATTCTCCGATGTCGCCGACTTTTGGAACAGTGAGTTAAGTTAATCCCCTCGACATACTTCTGTAATATGGCACAGATCGGTCCAGATTTGTATATAGCTGCCATATAGATCTCTCTCTCTCTCGATTTAAGGTTTTGAGCCCATAAAAGTTGCACTTATTGCCCGATGTCGCCGAAATTTGGGACAGTGGGTTGTGTTAGACTTTTCGACATCCATCTTCAATTTGGCCCAAATCGGTCCAGATTTGAATATAGCTGTCATATAGACCGATCTCTTGATTTAAGGTCTTACGCCCATAAAAGGCTCATTTGAGTTGTGTTAGGCTCTTCGACATTTTTGTGAAACTTGACCCAAAACTGTCCAGACTTGGATATGGCTGCCATAAAGACCGATATCGCGATTTAAACTCTTGGCCCCATAAAAAGCGCATCTATAATCCGATTTCACTGGAATTTGACACAGTGAATTATGTAATGATTTTCGACATCCGCATCGTTTATGGTTCAGATGGGTTTATTTTTAGACATAGCTACTAAAAAGACCAATATTTTGCTATACACAATTGAACAATGACTTGTACTTATTAGTATTTGGTTAAAATCGGAACAAATTTCGATATTGCTGCTATGGGGCATAAGGTATGCATTTTTTCCGGATTTTGACGAAAGGTGGTTAACATCTATAACTGAGGTGGTGGGTATCCAAAGTTCGGCCCGGCCGAACTTAACGCCTGTTTAATTGGTTTTGTTTAATTGCAAAAATTCCTTTGGTTTCTCAACACGCAAAGCCCAGATTCCCCATTCAGGATTATGTTTTTTGCTTCATGTGTACCCTAAACAGGTTTTTGCACCAAACAATAGTAGTCTCCACAGTCAATTTACTTGAATATGTCGATTTTGACATCACCATTCGATCAGATTTTAGTTTGGATATAGCGGCCATATAGACCGATGTCTATACGGCAGCTATATCTGGACCGATTTGTGCCATATTGCAGAAGCATGTCAAGGGTCTTAACTAAACTCACTGTCCTAAACTTGGGCGACATCGGACAATAACTGCGCTCTTTATGGGCCCAAAACCTTAAATCGAGAAAACGGTATATATGACAGCTATATAAAAATCTTAACCGATCAGGGCCAAATTGAAGAAAAAATGTCGAAGGGCCTAAGATATTTCACGGTCCAAAATGTCAGCAAAATCGAATAATAAATGTGTCTTTTATGGGCTAAGACCCTAAATCGAAGGATCAGTCTATATGGCAGCTATAACCAAATCTGGACCGATCTAGGCCAAATTGACGAAGGATGTCGAAGAGCCTAACACAACTCACTGTTCCAAATTTCATCAAAATCGGATAATAAATGTGCCTTGTACTGGCCTAAGACCCTAAATCGAAGGATCGGTCTATATGGCAGCTATATCCAAATCTGGATCGATCTGAGCCAAATTGACAAAAGATGTCGAAGAGCCTAAGACCCTAAATCGAAGGATCGGTCTATATGGCAGCTATATCCAAATCTGAACCGATCTGAGCCAAATTGACGAAAGATGTCGAAGAGCCTAACACAACTCACTGTCCCAAATTTCATCAAAATCGGATAATAAATGTGCCTTGTACAGGCCTAAGACCCTAAATCGAAGGATCGGTCTATATGGCAGCTATATCCATATCTGAACCGATCTAGGGCAAATTGACGAAGGATGACGAACTGCCAAACACAATTCAATGTCCCAAATTTCAGCAAAATCGGATAATAAATGTGGCTTTTTTGGGCCTAAGACCCAATATCGGCAGATCGGTCTATATGGCAGCTATATCCAAATATGAACCGATCAGGACCAAATTAAACAAACATGTCGGAGGGCCTAAGACAACTCACTTTCCCAAATTTCAGCAGTATCGGGTAATAAATGTGGCTTTTATGGGTCTAAGACCCTTAATCGTCGAATCGGTCTATATAGCAGCTATATAAAAATCTGAACCGATCAGGGCCAAATTGAAGAAAAATGTCGAAGGGCCTAAGATATTCCACGGTCCAAAATGTCAGCAAAACCGAATAATAAATGTGGCTTTTATGGGCTTAAGACCCTAAATCGAAGGATCAGTCTATATGGCAGCTATATCCTTATCTGAACCGATCTATGCCAAATTGACAAAGGATGTCGTAGAGCCTAATACAACTCACTGTCCCAAATTTCATCAAAATCGGATAATAAATGTGCCTTGTATGGGCCTAAGACCCTAAAGCGGAGGATCGGTCTATATGGGGGCTATATCAAGATATAGTCCGATATAGTCCATCTTCGAATTGAACCTGCTTATGAAAAAACAAAGAATCTGTGCAAAGTTTCAGCTCATTTTCTCTATTTTTAAAGACTGTAGCTTGATTTCAACAGACAGACGGGCGGACATGTCTAGATCGTCTTAGATTTTTACGCTGATCAACAATATATATTCTTTATAGGATCGTAAATGGATATTTCGATCTGTTGCAAACGGAATGACAAAATGAATATACCCCCATCCTTTGGTGGTGGGTATAAAAATGTGTTACTAAACATTTAAAGCCCCAATTTTAAGTAGAAACTTTAATATTTCAAGTTTCTAAACAATAATGATAATGCCCCTTAACCCCCCCCCCCCCCCAACGTTTGCTATTCCCAGCAAAGACTTAAAATTGAAAGTGTCATTCTTGCCGCATATCTTATGCTAGACTTTGTAAATTCTATAGTAGTCCTACTTTTATGCATACTTAAATTATTTATAATTTCGACCCAAAATCACACCTTTGTCAAGTAGCTCTTTGCCAACTGATAAATATGACAGCATATTCATGCATACTTTCACACCACCACAACCAGCTCTAGCTATGACTGACTGCCACCACACCCAACCAGTTAGCGAGGGTAATTCACACACTGCTGTGCTCTGCTTATTAGTATCGTATTGACATGGAAAATTGACGTGAAATTGAATCAATGCTGTAAAATGTCCTTGGGGGAGAATATTGTTGATATCGTGCTGTTGTCCCTTGGCCTGTACATACACACACACGCACACACACACATACTCATGCACACCCCCACTTTTGCGACAATATGTAGGCAGAGGAACAGCATGAAATTGCCTTAAGCTTTACGGCACAGAACAATGACTTTAAAATTGTCTTCTTAAGAGCACTGTTTTTTTCTTGTTTGTGTTTTTTGTTAAGAAAAATTGCTATTAAATTGAGATGATCCTTGGTGTCTGGTGGCATGTGCTGCCTATTCATTTCATTGAATTTATTTTTTTTTGTCAGTTTTCATGCCCTTACCCTTAATTGAATGTCGACGAGACAGTGTGGGCGTTCTGATGACTTGTTTTGGCAAAAATAGCCATAGAGGGGTGGTTTTTTTCTAATGGCCGAGAATGAAAAAAAACACAAATTTGCAAGGATACCTTCTCCTCGTGCTGGCCTAAGATTTTTGTTATTTCAAATTGGTTTCATTATTCTCTGGAGAATTGATGGAATTTTTTGTTTGACTGTTTTTTAATGTTTTTCACTTCTTTGTTTTTTGAAAATTCATATTTTATTAAGTTTTTGTTTTTTTTCCCCCTATAGGTTAGAGACAAGTTTATGATTTTCTTAAAAAAGGGCTGTCCTATTTTCGATTTAGTCCTGTTTTCCTGTTTGATTCATATTTTATTGCTTATTCTTAAGAGAGCAACGAATGATTGCAAAAAATCCAACTGAAGTAAAATAAACCTTGAAAATCTGAGTATTAAACTGTTTCCTGGCATCATTGATTGCAGTTCCAACTTGTTCTTCCATATTTCAGTATCCCATGGTGTCCTGGGTGTCATATTGCAAATGATTACCAAACAAATTCAGTTACAATTTTGTATGTTATGCTTCATTATGATTTGTCATAATAGAAACTGGGGTGCCATGTAGTATGCAGCCAAAGGTGGTGGATTTGTTGATGTTCCTTCAATGTCATAGCCTGTATGTTTTGACACTTTTGTCACCTTAACAGATTTGTTTTTTAATAAAAGGATAATGACATCGTATTGATGATGCATGAATAATGGTTAAACATCTTGTTGGGATGACCTCTACCATGAGGGTTTGTAGAATTTGTGCTATGGAAGTGGTGGTTGGGGAGACACATTGTCAATTCATAAATAAAACAAAACTTGGATCATTCCATTTCCAATGAATCCAAATTTACTATAAACAAGCCGAGCCAGTCCCGCTCCGCTGCGCCTTCGTTAACTCTTAAATATCTTTTTAGGGTCGGGACACTTCGCCCTGAAAGCGGATATTGAATTCGTGCCATTGTAGCCCATGACGGACAAAGCGGTGTTTATCTCCTCTTAATATTGGCGACATTTGCGAGGTACAATGCCATGTATGGTCATTAAAAAAATTTTGCCCAAAGAGGTGTCGCACAGCGGAGCCAAAACACTTGGCTCCAAAATTGGATATCAAATTCGTTCTCTACTCTCAAACACCTTTCATTTGTGTCCCATATTGTCGTAATGGGTCAATTAACCCATTTCACATATCTTTCGGAGGAAAAGCGCCACCTAGACTTGAACGCAAATTTTAATGTCATATTCGGTCACTGGGTACATATTCCCAAATTTTAATATCGTATTCGTGTTCTGGTCGCCACTACCTTTTGTTTGATACCCTTATTGTGCCCATCGGACCACTTTCGGTTATGGGTGACATTTTTTGGGGTAAGGGGGAGAGTCTCCCTTTAAGAAGATCGGTTCAGCCAAGTATCATATAGTCATAATGGGTCTAATGGCGATTTTGAAGTGTGGCGTGACACCCTATACTTCGATCTGTTTTTGTATGCCAGATTCGAAATCTACTCCAAAATACATTTCATTTGAGCCCCATATTGAAATAAACGTCCAATATGTCTTTTTTGGGAAGTTTTGGGGTTGGGGCAGCCCGATGGGTACTTAGACTCAAATTTTAATACCATATTCGTATTCTACTCTCCAATACCTTTCATTCAATTCCAATATTGTCTCGAACTATCCACTTTTGATTTTGGGTGGTGTTTTTGGCATAAGGGGGAGCGTCCGTCCCCCTTCCGATACCACAAAATTATATAGCCTATGTTTCTTTCCAGACCAACCTACGCAAAATGCGTAGGTTGGTCGGTTTTGCCATTTTTCAGTTTATACGGGACAAACAAACCGAGTCCCATATATCCGTGATTGGCTAATGTGCCCATTTTTGGCATTTTTGTGGGGTTGGGGTGACCCCCTGTACTTCGACATGAATTTGTATGCCAGATGCGTTATCTACTCCCGCATACTTATCATTTGATACCCATTTTGTCCTTATCGGTCTACTTTTGATTTAGGGTAACGGTGAGGGGTCCACCCCCTTCCGTTATCAATAAATTATAAAGCCTATTCCGACTTCCTAACCATATTCGTAATCTACTCCCGAATACCTTTCATTTGAGTCCCATATTGTCATAATCATCAAATAAACCTATTTTAAGGGGTTTTGGGTCTGGGGCGGCCCCTCTGGTACATGGACCCAACTTTTATTATGAAATTCGTACTCTACTCTTGAATACCTTTCATTTGAATCTCATATTGTCCCGATCGATTCACTTTTATTTTTGGGTAAGGGGGAGGGTCCGCTCCCCCTTCCGATATCAAAAAATTATATAGCCTATGTTTCCTCCCAGACCAACCTACACAATCTGTGAAAATTTCAATTTGGGAATAGGAAGTTGAAACACCGTATAATGAAATAGGTAGATCCCCATGGGGGAATGATATCTCCGGCACCGTTTAACCTATACCCCTCCTCCATTTCATCCCCTTCAGACGGCATAGTGATCAAATCATATGCGGACGAGACATCAGGCCCCATCTGACATCCGCGACGTGAACCACATTCATTAGGAGATAAAGATCCTACCCGTGCGAAGCCATAACTACATTCTAGGCTGTTATCAAAGGGACCATCCAAATCATCATCTTGTGGATAGTTTTCCACCGCCCAGAAGCCTTCAGGTGGATCTACATGATCTAGGGAAAACTTCTAGATCAAGCGGTATATCAAGCGGGTTCAGACAACATTCATGCTGATATGGTAGCAGACGCGGATGAATGTGGTTTTTGGACAACGATCGCCTTCCATTTTACTTAAAGAAATTGACCTCCCCCTTCAAACCAGAATAGTTGTGGCTCAATCACAATTTAACAAGGATTAAAACTTTTCTAGCAGATGCTAAGTCCACCCCTCAAAGGACTTTCTACGTTTATGATGGAGTCGGAGTTCATTAATATTGGAAGAAATTGGAACAGATTTATATATGTCTTCCATCTATATATTCGACCAAGTTGGTCATTTGTCTACCGATCCTCACATAATTTGCCACATATCCTCGGACTATATCTTGACATAGCCCCCATATAGACCGATTCACCGATTTAGGGTCCTAGGCCCATAAAAGCCACATTTATTATCCGATTTTGCTGAAAATTGGGACATTAAGTTGAGTTATGCCCCTCGACATACTTTTGCAATGTGGCATAGATCGGTCCAGATTTGGATATAGCTGCTATATAGACCGATCTCCCGATAAAGGGTCTGAGGGCCATAAAAGCTTTATTTTTCAACCGATTTCACTGAAATTTGCAACAATGGGTCATGCTAAGCCTCGCAACATAGGACCAAAATATGGTTCATATCGGACTATATTTAGATATAGCTGCCATATAGACCGATCTGCCGATAAGGGGTCTGATGGCCATAAAAGCTTTATTTATTACCTGATTTCACTGAAATTTGCAACAGTGAGTTTTTTTAAGCCTCTCGACATCTGACCTAAATATGGTTCAGATCGGATTACATTTAGATATAGCTGTCATATAGACCGATATCCCGATAAAGGGTCTGAAAACCATAAAAGCTTTATTTTTTAACCGATTTCGCTGAAATTTGAAACAGTAGGTCACTTTAAGCCTCGCAACATCCGACCCAAATATGGTACAGATCAGACTATATTTAGATATAGCTGTCATATAGACCGATCTCCCGATAGACCCTTTATCAGCCATAAAAGCTTTATTTATTACCTGATTTCGCTGAAATTTGCAACAGTGATTAGGTTAAGACCCTCCAACATCCGACCTGAATGTGGTTCAGATCGGACTATATTTACATATAGCTGCCATATATACCGATCTGCCGATAAGGGGTCTGAAGGCCATAAAAGTTTAATTTTTTAACCGATTTCGCTAAAATTTGAAACAGTGAGTAGGTTGAGGCCTCCCAACATCCGACCTTAATTTGGTTTTGATCGGACTATATTTAGATATAGCTGCCATATAGACCGATTTCCCGATAAAGAGTCTGAAACCCATAAAAGCTTTATTTTTCAACCGATTTGGCTGAAATTTTAATCTGTGGGTTATTTTTAGCCTCCTGATACCCGACCTAAATATGGTTCAGATCGGACTATATTTAGATATAGCTGCCATATAGACCGATATGCCGATAAAGGGTCTAAAGCCCATAAAAGCTTTATTTTTTAACCAATTTCGCTGAAATTTGAAACAGTGAGTAGGTTAAGACCTCCCAACATGTGACCTAAATATGGTTAAGATCGGTTTATAATAGGATATATCTGCCAAAAAGGCCAATATTTTGTTCTACAAAATTGAATAGTGACATATATATTAGACCACTTAATGTCCGTGCGAAATTTGGGTGCTTAAGTTATCCAATTTTCACCGGATTGTGACGAAAGGGGGCTTACATATACATAGCCGAGGTGGTGGGTATCCAAAGTTCGGCCCGGTCGATCTTAATGCCTTTTTACATGTTTTGCATATTTTATATTTTACCTCTGCACTCTCTGTAAAAATTAGCTCAGTTTTATTATGAAATTATCCCATCTATGTTGTTGCCATCTCACTTACTTTCCCTTAGATGTTTCTTTTCTTGTTATATCTAATATTGAACATTTCATATTTTCCATTTTAGTTATTAAGTTTCTAATGCCTAGTTTTATGTACCCAACATATTTGCTTTTAAAGTCAAAACAATTGCCAAAGCTTTCAGCTTAAGACTTTTCCCTAAAATTCTTTAAAATATGAAATATGTTTCTCTACAAATAATAAAACACACGCACACACACACTTATTCAAATACTTACAACTACTGTAATATATATAGATGGCAGTATATATACGCAATATTCAAGTATGGCTAGAGAAAGCAAAAGAAATAATTTATTTTGAAACAAAAACAAAGCAACATCTACAAAACCAAATAATGTGACCAACAAAGCCAAAAAAGAAGATTTAAAAAATATGAAAAAAAAAAACAAAAATAGCAACAACAATTCCCCAAAACTAAAGACAAACGAGCTGAAGAAGAGGCAAAGTGCTAACGAGCATTAAATGCGAGTAAAAGGGATACCACATACATTGAACAGAGACTTCGTCTCTAATGGGGATATGCTGTTATGCATGAGTGTTGCCTAGAGATGTAATTTTCCATTCATAGAGATATGGAACCTGAAATGGGAGAGCACACGAGAGTGCGAGAGAGAGAGAGAGAGAGAGAGGTAGCCATTAGTATGCTCTCTGCGCAGGTTGGGGTTATTCACCTTTGGTCGAGGTGAAGTGTTTGCCTTTTGTATTCAACGAGAGCAAGAGAGTCTTTGTCTTGTGCAGATTTGTTGTTAATATAAAGAAGGTGGTGTAGGAGAGTTTTTAACTCAGCTTGCTTCTTTGGGGTAGTAGTTGTCGTTGTCGTGTTGTCGTTTGCCTGTGTTCTGGAATCTTGAGTAATGAGTGAAATATTGTATGTGACATTTAAGATGTGGTGAATTATGGTTAAGATGTTTTGTGGTGAAGATGTGCATGTGTATTTTGTGGGTACGAAATTTGCGGTTTATTGGCAAGCCCAAGGAAAACAAAGAAAATAAGCAAAACTGGCCATCAAAAGCCGTCGGAAAATTGGTATATCTTGAAGTGAATTTAGCGACGGCAAGAAGAAAGTGGCGGTCAGTGGAGACAGTTTGAAAGGAATAATTGTTTAATAATATTGTATAGAATAAAAAGTCCAAAATTAAAATAGGTTGACATAACTTTGCCTGTGTCTTATACACAGTTAGAAATGCTTTTAGTTGTATTTGGCTTAACAATAAATTTTTGTTATGCAAATTTGGAAATGATAAATGATAAACAAAACATCATTAAAATTTTTAAATTTAATATTTTTTCATCATATATTGGGTTGCCCAAAAAGTAATTGCGGATTTTTTAAAAGAAAGTAAATGCATTTTTAATAAAACTTAGAATGAATTTTAATCAAATATACTTTTTTTACACTTTTTTTCTAAAGCAAGCTAAAAGTAACAGCTGATAACCGACAGAAGAAAGAATGCAATTACAGAGTCACAAGCTGTGAAAAAATTTGTCAACGCCGACTATATGAAAAATCCGCAATTACTTTTTGGGCAACCCAATAATTTTCATTTTCCACGGCTTGCAAAACAAAAACAAAAATTAACAAAGCCGCAAAATTTAAAAATTTTTTTTTTTTCAAATTTGTTAGAAGTAGGATTTCTGGTAACCGGGTAAGAGTCTAGCAGCATTTAAAGGTTAATGCGATAGGACCACTTTTTTGTAGCGCATATTCGAGTTTAAGTAATGTACATTAAAATATACTTTTTGGCGCTTAATGGCCTCAAAATATTAAGAAATCATCTTTGAAGTATAAACATAGTGACATAGAAACAAAAACTTTTAGTTCTTTCGGCGAAATTTTAATTATACCCTATACCACTACTGCGGTACAGGGTATTATAACTTAGTGCATTTGTTTGTAACACCCAAAAGGAAGAGAAATAGACCCACTGAAAAGCATTCCGATCGACTTAGAATCATTTTCTGATACGATTTAGCTATGTCCGGCTGTCCGTCCGTCTGCCTGTCTGTCCATGTTAATTTGTGTACAAATCGGATCGTCTTCAAATTTGGCAAGGGAATGTTTTACGGCCTAGAGACGAAGCCTATTTCAATTGGAAAAAATCGGTTCAGATTTGGATATAGGTCCAAATTTCACGGAAATCGGTCCAGTATTATTGGGTTGCCCAAGAAGTAATTGCGGATTTTTCATATAGTGTGCGTTGACAAATTTTTTTCACAGCTTGTGACTCTGTAATTGCATTCTTTCTTCTGTCAGTTATCGGCTCTTACTTTTAGCTTGCTTTAGAAAAAATGTGTAAAAAAGGTATATTTGATTAAAGTTCATTCTAAGTTTTATTAAAAATGCATTTACTTTCTTTTAAAAAACCCGCAATTATTTTTTGGGCAACCCAATAGTTATAGCTCCCATATATATATTCGTCAGATTTTGGGTAATTTGCAATAATGTTGTCAATTGTCAACAGTTTGAACAAAAATGTTTAGTTCTTACTCCAAAATTTTATACAGGGTATTATAACTTTGTGCATTTGTTTGCAAGGCTTAGAAGAAGAAGAGCTAGACCCATTAATAAGTATACCGATCAGCTTACAATCACTTCTTGATTAGATTTAGCTATGTCCGTCTGTCCGTCGGTCCGTCTGCTTGTCCATACATTTTTGTAATCAAGTTACAGGTTTCATTTATTGTACGATTGTCATGATATTTTGCACAAGTCTCTTTTTTGGCCCAAGGATGAACACTATTGATTTGGAATGAAATCGGTTCAGATTTAGATATAGCTCCCATATATACCTTTCATCCGATACGGCCTTTAAAAGCTGTAGAAGCCACAATTTTGGTCCGATCTTTACAAAATTTGGCACGGGATGCTTTATTTGATGTCTTCATATCTGTGCAAAGTTTCATAAATATCGGTTCAGATTTAGATATAGCTCCCATATATATCTTTCATCCGAGATGGCCTTTTAAGGCTGTACAAGCCACAATTTTGGTCCGATCTTTACAAAATTTGGCACGGGATGCTTTATTTGATGTCTTCATATCTGTGCAAAGTTTCATAAATATCGGTTCAGATTTAGATATAGCTCCCATATATATCTTTCGTCCGATTTGGCCTTTTAAGGCTGTACAAGCCACAATTTTGGTCCGATCTTTACAAATTTTGGCATGGGGTGTTTCATTTGTAGTTATCATATGTCTGCAAAATTTCGACAAAATCGGTTTAGATTTAGATATAGCTCCCATATATATCATTCATCCGATATGGCCTTTTAAGGCTGTACAAGCCACAATTTTGGTCCGATCTTTAAAAAATTTGACATCGGGTGTATTACTCATCGTCCTCATATGTGTGCAAAATTTCATAAAAATCAGTTCAGATTTAGATATAGCTCCCATATATATTTTTCATCCGATATTGTCTTTTAAGGCTGTAAAAGCCACAATTTTGTTAGGATCTTTAAAACATTTTACAGAAAGTGTTTTGTTTAAAGTTTCAATACGACTGCAAAATTTCGCCAAAATCGGTTCAGATGTACATATAGATCCCATATATATCATTCATCCGATATGGCCTTTTAAGGCTGTAAAAGCCACAATTTTGATCCGATCTTTCAAAACTTTGGCATGGGGTGTTTTATTCATAGTCCTCATATGTGTGAAAAATTTCGCCAAAATCGGTTCAAATTTAGAAATAGCTCCCATATATATCTTTCATCCGATATGGCCTTTTAAGGCTGTACAAACCAAAATTTTGTTCCGATCTTTACAAAATTTGGTATGTGATGTTTTATTCATAGTCTTCATGTGTCTGCAAAATTTCGCCAAAATCGGTTCAGATTTAGATATAGATCCCATATATACCTTTCATCCGATATGACCTTTTAAGGCTGTAAAAGCCACAATTTTGATCCGATCTTTAAAAAATTTGGCATGAGGTGTTTTATTTATAGTCTTCATATGTCTGCAAAATTTCGCCAAAATCGGTTCAGATTTAGATATAGCTCCCATATATATCTTTCATCCGATATGGAAATTTATGGCTATATCAGCCACAATTTTGGTGCGATCTTTACCAAATTTGACACGGGGTGAAGTATTTGTCAAAATTTCATAAAAATCGGTTCAGATTTAGATATACCTCCCATTTATATATTTTATCGGATTTGGACTTAAAAAACAGTAGTAGGTACAATTTTTGCCCGATTTCTACAAAATTAAGCGTGAGTTGTTTTATTTAAAGTCCCAATGCGAGTGCAAAATTGCATATAAATCGGTCTAGATTAAGATATAGCTCCCATATATATCTTTTGTCCAATATGGTCTTTTAAGTCTGTAAAAGCCACTATTTTAGTCCGATCTTAACAAGATGTAGTACGAGGTGTTTTATTTGACATCTTAATACGTGAGCAAAATTTCATAAAATTCGGTTTAAATTTAGATATAGGTCCCCAATATATCTTTCATCCGAAATAGACTTTAGTCTGTAGAAACCACAATTTTCGTCAGATTTTGCGTGAGGAGTTTCATTTGACGTTCCACTACTTGCGCAAAATTTCATTAAAATTGTCCTGTCCGTCCGTCTGTTGTAATCACTCCAAAGCCTTCAAAAATTTACATATTGAGCTGAAATTTGGCACAGATACGTATTTGTGATGTACGCTGGTTAAGTTCTTGAACGGGCTAAAGCGGACCATTTTTGGATATAGCTGTTATATAGACCGATCTGCCGATAAAGGGTCTAATGCGCATAAATGCGATATTTTTTATCCGATTTCGCTGAAATTTGAAACGGTGAGTAGTTTAATGCTTCCCGACATCTGACCC
This sequence comes from Stomoxys calcitrans, assembly GCF_963082655.1. Classification (NCBI taxonomy): domain Eukaryota; kingdom Metazoa; phylum Arthropoda; class Insecta; order Diptera; family Muscidae; genus Stomoxys; species Stomoxys calcitrans. The sequence goes on along the minus strand of NC_081555.1, from coordinate 168,541,353 downwards.
AAATATGGTTCAGATCGGACTATATTTAGATATAGCTGCCATATATGCCGATCTGCCGATAAAGGGCCTGAAGCCCATAAAAGCTTTATTTTTCAACCGATTTCGCTGAAATTTGAAAATTTGAATAGTTTTACACATCCTAACATTGGATTTAAATGTGGTTCTGATCGGACTATATTTAGATATAGCTGCCATATAGACCGATCTGCCGATAAAGGGTCTGAAGACTATAAAACCTTTATTTTTTAACCGATTTCGCTGAAATTTAAAGCTGTGAGTAGTTTTACGCCTCCCAACATCGGACCCAAATATGGTTCCAATCGGACTATATTTATATGTAGTTGCTATAGAGCCCGATCTGCCGATAAAGGGTCTGAAGCCCACAAAGCTTTATTTTTTAATCGATTTCGCTGAAATTTAAAGCTGTGAGTAATTTTACGCTTCCCAACATCCGATGTAAATATGGTTCAGATCGGACTACATTTAGATATAGCTGCCATACAGATCGATCTGCCGATAAAGGGTCTGAAGGCCAAAAAACCTTTATTTTTTAACCAATTTTGCTGAAGTTTAAAGCTGTGAGTAGTTTTACGCCTCCCAACATCGGATCCAAATATGGTTCCAATCGGACTATATTTAGATATAGCTGCCATACAGATCGATCTGCCGATAAAGGGCCTGAAGGCTATAAAACCTTTATTTTTGAAACGATTTCGCTGAAATTTAAAGCTGTGAGTAGTTTTACGCCTCCCAACGTCCGACCTAAATATGGTTCAGATCGGACTAAATTTAGATATAGCTGCCATATAGATCGATCTCCCGATTAAGGGTCTGAAGTCCCTAAAATCTTTTTTTTTACCGATTTCGCTGAAACTTGAATCTGTGATTAGTGCCACTATGGACAAACATTTTTTCAGTGCAGTAACAGTTTCGGTTTGTTTCATAATTCCAAGTAATATATTCTTATAACTTTAATGAAAATATTTTAAGATGCTACCACCAAATCTTTAATAAATACGCAATTTTGTTTATATAAAAAAAAAAAAAAAAATTTGTTATTAAAACGATTGGTGTGCAAACAATTTCATTTAGTACACCCTTGCATATTAACATAAGTCCACAAAATATTTTATTTAAACGAAAAATATGTAATTCTAATTAGAAATAGTTCGTAGTTGTATAGATAGTTGAGGCGTTAAAAGAACTCATTAACTCCCACTTCAACTAAAACTCAGAATCGGAACAACTAAATGCGTGCTAAGTTCGCCCGGGCCGAATCTTGGGAACTCACCACCATGGATTCTGTTAAAAAATGTATACAAAAACAAGTACAAAAGTCGTCAAGTTCGTCCGGGCCGAACTTTGGACCAGCCATGTTTGCCTACTTTGGCAATAAATATGGTTGCCCAAAAAGTAATTGCGGATTTTTTAAAAGAAAGTAAATACATTTTTAATAAAACTTAGAATTGAACTTTAATCAAATATACTTTTTTTACACTTTTTTTCTAAAGCAAGCTAAAAGTAACAGCTGATAACTGACAGAAGAAAGAGTTCAATTACAGAGTCAAAAGCTGTGAAAAAATTTGTCAACGCCGACTATATGAAAAATCCGCAATTACTTTTTGGGCAACCCAATAATAGGTATTTGATAGTAGAAAACGAATTTTATCCAATCCAATTGCGAGGCCAAGTCATTGGGCGTCGTCTCATTCCAAAAACTCTCCAAACCAATGGCAATTGGGGCTCAAATATAAGAAATTTGAGAGTAGTGCACGATGCTGATATTTTTTCAGGGCTAAGTGTGTGGGTGGCCAACCCACCCTACATACCCCCAAACTGGACATATTTGTGGATTATGCCAAAAAGGGGGCTCAAATCTGACTTCGGTTTTATGGCTAAGTGTTTTAGGGAGGCCTCACCTCATAAACTCCCCCTTAACCACACATATATACCGCCTATAGCAATATGTAGCTCAAATGTGGTTTTTTCGAGAAGGATATGAATCTGATATCCACTTTTGGGGCAAAGGGTTTGGCTACTCCAATACACCATCAAAACCAAGAGAATGAAATAAATCTAATATCCAAACTTTGATGGGCGGACCCTCCACTTACCCTTTTTTCTAAAATGCCAGTTCTCGGAGATAAGTAAAATAGGGAGATCGTTTTATAAGGGAGCTGCATTAGGCCAAACCCGATTCCACTTTCGTTCCATTTTCGACACGTATGTTAAAGATCATCAGAGAAGCCGTTGTACATACAATTTCAGCTATGTTGGATAATAATTGCGCCCTCTAGTCGCTCAAGAAGTCAAGTCCCCAGATCGGTTTATATGGCAGCTATATCAGGTTATGGACCGATTTGAACGATTCTCAACACAGTTGTTGAAAGTCATAACAAAACACGTTATGTAAAATTTCAGCCTAATACGATAATAATTGCGTCCCCTAGAGGATCAAGAAGTCAAGACCCCAGAACAGTTTATATGACAGCTATATCAGGTTATGGACTGAGTTGAACTATTCTTAACACAGTTGTGGAGAGTCATAACAGAACACCTCATGCAAAATTTCAGCCAAATCCGATAATAATTGCGTCCTCTAGAGGCTGAAGAAGTCAAGACTCCAAATCGGTTTATATGGAAGCTATATCAGTTTATGAACCGATTTCAACCATGCTCAACACAGTTGTTGGAAGTCATAATAGAACACCTCATGCAAAATTTCAGCCAAATCGGGTGAGAATTGCGCTCTCTAGCGGCTCAAGAAGTCAAGATCCAAGATCGGTTTATATGGCAGCCATATCAAAACGTGGACCGATATGACCCATTTACAATCCCAACATACCTACACTGATAAGAAGTATTCGTGCAAAATTTCAAGCGGCTAGCTTAACTCCTTCGGAAGTTAGCGTGCTTTCGACAGACAGACGGATGGACGGACGGACATGGCTAGATCGACTTAAAATGTCTTGAAGATCAAGAATATATATACTTTAAGGGGTCTCAGACGCATATTTCGAGGAGTTACAAACAGAATGACGAAATTGGTATACCCCCATCCTATGGTGGAGGGTATAAAAAATTGAAATTTTGCTTCGCCGATCATGAGTAAAGTGGTGCTAGGTGACGTATAAGCAACAAAAAGTCTTTTCCATGACGTATACGCACGAGTCATTCCTTGATGATTGTTAAAGGATTCATATTCTTCCCAATTCTTGCCAAAAATGCACTTATTTACATGACGTCTAGTGTTTATATCCAATTCGGACACTTGTGTCTATTTATATAGGTGTGTATGCAAGCAAGCAAATACTCTACTCCTAAACACATTTACCTAGAAGGAATGTTTAAAATGAACGACAAATACTTGTAGTTGGTACTCTAATGGCAACCAGCCATGGTAGCTAAATTCTCAGCAAGGAGAAGCAAAAGCAAGAAAGCTTTTTGTGGTGCACCAATGGGACCACGTTATGTCCCTCCAGCTATCATACCATACACAAACACACACACACAAACGTATACCCACAAACGCACACGCAGACATCCAGAAAACCCAACCACGCCAGCCAGCCGCACACATCTGCGATTGACTCAAAATGAGACAACTCATAGAGGGACCATAAGAGAAGTGCCGAACCCGTTAGTTAGAGCCGACCCATATACACAAAGACAAAAGCACACACACACACACGCACACACACACTCATAAATCCACCCACTTACACTAATACATAATGAGACATTCGCCAGCTCATTCTTATACATACATTCACGATATTGTGTTGGTATTGTGGCCAAAAGGATATGCTCCTTCAGCTGTGTGTCTGTGTGCATGACGAATGCCAACGTCTTAGCGCGACATATATTTGTGCCAGTATGTGTTAATGTAAATGTTTAAGAGTGCAGTCAGTGTATATGAGTGTTTGTATGTACAGCCGTGTGTGGTTGAATGAGTAATTTTGGTGGCGGTGACGGTGGCGCTAGCGGTGACTTCTGTACGTCTCCATGTCTTTCTCTTAACATTCAACGAGTGCTCACATTGAGCGTCCCATTTGTGTTTGGTTAGTTGTTATTACCTCTGTCGAGTTCGGCTTGGAGTTCGTTTGTATGTGCCAGGTATGAAACGAATGAAAACCCGACCCCAAAACTGACACCATCGTGGCTAACCCTTTATAGCACTAAGGTTTCCTTACAGGACCACATATTTAGGTTTTAGTGGGAGTGCAAGTAAAGCCACACTACCATTTGCAAACTCTGGTCTCAACACAGTCCACACACTTACGCACGCACTAACATGCACACCCATTTAAGCCTCAACTCATTCACAGAGTAGCAAACTCTCGCACACATTTACCATGAGTAGTTACTCGTTTGCTAGCCCCAAATGCAAATGAAGCTTTTCCCTTTGTCCTGAGTTTGTGTGTGACTGTCTATGTAGTGGTCTCTTCTTTCGTTTCGTTTTTCAAGTATGTAGTTGTGTGCTTTGCCAGCTGCTAAGACATGGCAAGCCAAAACTGCAATCTTATGGATCCACATTGGTGGCCAACAAAATAACCAAAAATATAAGAAAAATACACACAAAACAGAAACCAAGAAATATTGCTCCACAAATGGCGACATTGACTTAATTAAGGTTTTACTTTAACATACAGAGAGAATAATGGCTGACTAAGGAAATTTATCAAAGAGTTGATATGGGAAATTTAAACGAATTTGTAATGCATTGTTGATTTCGATATGAGTTTTACCTACAGAAATGGTTAAATACACAGAAAAAAAATAATAATCGATTTCAATTACGAAATTAATTGATCTAGTTAAGTTTTTAATTGAAGCTGCTTTAATCACTAAAATGATAATATTAATCACCGTTTTAGAAAAAGGAGTGAAAAAATTTTCAATTAAAAAACACTGTATATTTAATAAATAATTAATTAAAATTTTTTAATTGATCCAATTAAAAAAATGATTAAAATTTTTTAATTCATCCAATATTCATCTTCAAAGACAGAACTTACCCAGACTATGGATAAACAAGTAAAAGGGCATAAAGGTCGGCCGGGTCGAACTGGATACCCACCACCTCAGGTACAGTCGGGCCTCGATTATCCGGCAATCGATCATTCGGGAACCGCCATTATCCGGGATAGACAAGATATTTTAAAAATATGTTATTGCTTCGATTATCTATAACTACCTCAATTATCCGGCAGTATAAGCACACTTAACCATTATATTTGAATAACTAAGCGAAATGAGAACAAGTAAGAGCGTGCTTAGTTCGGCCGGGCAGAATCTTATATACCCTCCACCATTGATCGCATTTGTCGAGATCTATGCGCGGTATCTCTTTTTAAACAAACATAGAATATTGAATAAGATCTGTTATGCTATTGGAGCTATATCAAGTTATAGTCTGATTAGGACCATAAATGAATGGTGATCATTGTAGAAGTCATTGTGTAATATTTCAGTTCATTCGGATAAGAATTGCGTCTTGTAGGGGCTCAAGAAGCAAAATCGGGAGATAGGTTTATATGGGAGCTGTATTAAGCTATTGATCGATTCAGACTATAACAGACACGTATATTGAAGGTCATGAGAGAAACTGTTCTACAAAATATCAGCCAAATCGGATGAGAAATGCGCCCTCTAGAGGCTCAAGAAGTCAAGACCCAAGATGGGTTTATATGGCAACTATATCAAAACATGGATCGATTAAAACCATACTTAGCATAGTTGTTGGAAGTGATACCAAAACACTACGTGCAAAATTTCAGTTAAATCAGATGAAAATTGCGCCCTCTAGAAGCTCAAGAAGTCAAGACCCAAGATCGGTTCATATGGCAGCTATATCAAAACATGGACCGATGTAAACCATACTTAGCGTAGTTGATGGAAGTGATACCAAAACACTGCGTCCAATTTCAATAAAATCGGATAAGAATTGCGCCTTCTAGAGGCTCAAGAAGTCAAGACCCAATATCGGTTTATATGGCAGCTATATCAAAACATGGACCGATTTGGCCCATTTATAATACCAACCGATCAGAATACCAAAAATTTCAAGCGGGTAGCTTTACTCCTTCGAAAGTTAGCGTGCTTTCGACAGACAGACGGACGGACGGACAGACGGACGGACAGACGGACGGACGGACAGACGGACGGACGGACGGACAGACGGACGGACAGACGGACGGACGGACAGACGGACGGACGGACAGACGGACGGACATAGCTAGATCGACTCAAAATGACATGACGATCAAGAATATATTTGGGGTCTCAGACGCATATTTCGAGTTGTACAAACAGAATGACGAAATTAGTATACCCCCATCCTATGGTGGAAGGTATACTAAATCAGAGATGATAGTTCACTCGTTTTAATTTAATTTTGTGCATTTATGTACATTTTTTAAAGTAAGAATGGTTGTCGAGAAGGATTTAAGGGAAATTCAATAACATGCTCATTGATAAAGGAAATGGATGAAATATTCTACTCAAAATTAAAGATAAGTTCGAAAAATCAAGGACGAAGTCAAATCGGCAGATCTGTTTATATGGGAGCTATATCAGATTATAGACCGATTTTAACCGTATTTGGCACCGTTATTGAAAGTCATAACTTAACACCTTGTGCAAAATTTCTGCCAAATCGAACAAAAATTTGCGGCTTGTAAGGGCTCAGGAAGTCAAATTGGGAGATAGATATATGGGAGCTACATCAGGTTATACACAGATTTGGACTGTACATGACACACTTGTTGGAAGTTATAGCAGAACACTATGTGCAGGATTTTAGCCAAATCGGATGAAAACTGAGGCTTCCAGGTTCTCAAAAAGTCAAATCGGGAGATCGGTTTAAATGGGAGCTATATTCAAATCTGAACCGATATGGCCCATTTGCAATCCTCAATGTCCTACACCAATATTAAGTATCTATGCGAAATTTCAAGCGGCTAGCTTTACGCGTTCGACTGCTATCGTGATTTCGACAGACGGACATGGCTAGTTCGACTCAGAATGTCGAGACGAGACGATCAAGTATCTATATACTTTATGGGATCCCAGACCAATATTTCGAGGTGTTACAACCGGAATGTCAAGATTAGTATATCTCCATCCTATGGTGGTGGAAAAACGTTAGTTATCCTGAGTGATTCATTTCGTGCACGCCTGGTGAGATCCAAGACAATCTCCTTGAGCCGTTTCTTTTGCCACTTTCCTTGCATTCTTGCAAAATAGCCTTTTGTCTAGCATTCCTTCAAAATTGCCACATTCCTGCAAAATTGGATCCCCATGCGATCCAGAGCGGCGGTTATCGATGCTATTTTCACGCTTTTGAAAGAGCCCTCTTAATCCAGAAAGGCCGCCATGGCGTACTCCTTCTATCGAAGAGACGTTTCTTTATTGCTCACCACCCTGTAGGGGGCGCTGCAATCTTTTTATACAACTTTGTCCAAATTGTCACTAACAATGCAGCAAAATGTGCATTTAATTCATACACACTCAAATCGAGTAAATAAATGTAAAAAAAGACGACGACCATAATGATGATGATGATGATGATGGAGACAAGGAGGTCCTCAACTCCCAAGGAAAAGAAGAATACCAAAAGCAACAACTTGGTTAGACCAAAACTAGTGATTGCCCGAATGTGGTGGCCATATAGAGCCAAATAATGGCGTCTTTTGGTGTAAACCAAGAATGGTTGGTTGCTTGGTTGGATGGCTGGCTGGCTGGCTAGATGGCTGGTAGTGGCTTCAATCCCAAAAAAAAAAAAATTTTTTTTGCAAACTATTTACTAACACATAGTCACCAACAAATACACAGAAAACGCAATATGCTTACATTTAAATATCCACAATGTCTATGAGAGTTTGTCTCTCATTTGTGTATGAGAGAGAGAGTATGAGTAAGATGTACACACGTGTCCCTAATCGGGACCTGTAGACCAAGGCTGTAAGGCCAAGTTTAGCCGAGTAGATGTGTCTTGGCCAAAATGTGTGTTTTTGTGTATATGTGGGTGTTTCCTTTTCGGTTTTTTTTATGGCTGTTTAGGTGTTTTTTGTTTTGGTTGGCTTTGGTTCTAAAAAAAATGTGCTTATGTGGCAAAATTGTGGAAACAGCTGCGAATCGGGCGAATCTGAGTTGTGGAGGTTAAGGAAAGAGAGCCCAAAGAAAAGAGATGGCACTAATGAGAGTAACAAAGATTCGAGTGAGAGGGTTTTGTTTTTTTCCCCAAATCTGTAAATGGGTTTTCCTTCCAGTTGTCTAGGTTTGTGCCTTCGCCATTGCCATAGTCTTAAACTATTTTTGGAATACCATGAAAAGGCAAACCTGGGTGTGGAATATGGCTGCCATGGGTTATGCTCAAAACATATTTGGGTGTATATGGGTATGTGTGTGGAATATATGCCTGTGCGGTCTTTTGCCGGCGGTAGAGCATCAACCAAAAATGAGCGGCCAAATATTGGTCTTTATGTGGCTTGTTCGTATTTTGCCCCTGTTCCTACACTTCCTATGTATCAGCAATGTCTACAACTTTTCAAGATTCTGTGCTATGATAAGTTATTTTTAAGGCTTTAGTATTCGAAAAATGCTTATTTGACACTTTTTCTTCTTGCAGGCTTTGCCCACCATTTGGTGGGCATGCATACCCATCAACATGCACCGGATTGGCGAACTTTGGGAGGAAGTCATGCAGCGGCCTTGGGACGTCCAGGATTTCCTCATGGCAGCCCGTTCTTTCATCATCAACCTGCAGCATTTCCAGGACATGTTGGTGGTCTGGATCGGCAAGGATTAAATCGAATGGGAGGTAAGTGGAGGCTACGAAAGCAGGATATAAAAGTGAGGAATTACCTTGGTTATGTGGTAACATGTGTAAACGTGTTATTTTCGACTGGGCCGAATCTTGGGAACCCACCACCAGGGATTCTTCTAAAATATTTACAAAATATAAACTTGGAGGTCACCATGGCACAGAGGTTAGCATGTTTAGCGGTGGTTATCCCCTTTCTAATGCTGGTTACATTTGTAAGGTATCCTACCATGTTACAACTTCTCCTCCAAGTGCTATCGCAATGCGGCACTCCTTTCGGACTCGACATAAAAAGGGTAGTTGAAGTAACTTTACTTAGGGAGAGGGTAGTTTTAGTACCTTTACCTTACGGAAAGGGTAGTTTTAGTACCTTTAGTTTTAGTACCCTCTTTTAAACAAAAGGATAGTTTTTGTATTCTTTCCTTAGGGGAAGCATAGCTAGTAGCCTTTCCTTAGGAAAAGGATAGTTGATGTACCTTACCATACGGAAAGGGTGGTTTTAGTACCATTTTCTTAGGAAGACAATAGTTTTAGTACCCTCTTTTAAGCGAAAGGGTAGTTTCAGTATTCTTTCCTTGGGGAAAGGGTAGTTAGTAACCTTTCCTTATAGTGGTTTTCGAACCCTTCTCATAGAGAAAGGGTAGACTTAGTACCCTTTTCCCATTCCATAGGGAAAGGGTAGCTTTTTAATACCCTTTTCTTGAAATAGGGTAGTTTCGGTACACTTTCCTAAGGGAAAGGGTAGTTTCAGTACCCTTTCCTTGATGAAAAGGGTAGTTTTAGTACTCTTTCCTTAGGGAAAGGGTAGTTTTACTACCATTTCCTAAGGGAAAGGGTAATTTTAGTACCCTTTCCCTAGTGGAATGGTAGTTTTATTACCCTTTACTAGGGAAAGGGTAGTTTTAGTACCTTTTCCTTAGCGAAAGGGCAGTTTTAGTACCCCTTCCTTAGAGAAATGGTAGCTTTTTAATATCCTTTTCTAGGAAAAGGGTAGTTTCAGTACCCTTTCCTAAGGGAAATAGTAGTTGTAGTACCCTTTGCTTAGTGGAAGGGTGGCTTCAGAACCCTTTAATTGAAAAATTGTAGTTTCAGTACCCTTTCCTTAGAGAAAGGGTAGTGTTAGTACCCTTTCCTTAGGGAGAGGGTAGTTTAAGCACCATTTCCTTAGGAAAAGGATAGTTTTAGCACTATTTCTGTAGGAAAAGGGTACTTTCCTTAGGGACAGGATAGTTTCATTAAACTTTATTTAAGCAAAGGGTAGTTTTAGTACTCTTTATTTGAGGAAGGGGTATTTGTAGTACCCTTTCCTAAGGTACTTTTAGTACTTTAGTACTACCCTCTCCTAAGGGAGAGGGTAGTTTTAGTACTCTTTCCTAGGGGAGATGGTAGTTTTAGTACCCTTTCCTAGGGTAGAGGGTAGTACCCTTTCCTAAGGCGAAGTGTAGTTTTAGTACCCTTTCCTAAGGCAAAGGGTAGTTTTAGTACCGTTTCCTATGGGAAAGGGTAGTTTTAGTACCCTTTCCTTAGTGGAAGTTTGGTTTTAGTAGGTACCCTTTCCTAAGTGCAGTTTTAGTAGCCCTTCCTTAAGGAAAGGGTAGTTTTAGTACTCTTTATATGGGGAAAAATAGTTTTAGTACCCTTTAATAAGGGAAATGCTTAATTTTAATATCCACTCCTAAGGAAAACAGGTAGTTTTAGTACCCAACCATAAGGAAAAGGTAGTTCTAGTAGCCTCTCCAAAGAAAAGGTTTGTTTTTTACCATTTAATAAAAGAAAATGATAGTTTTATTACCCTCTCCAGAAGGAAAGTGTAGTTTAAGTACCCTATCCTGAAGAAAATTGTAGCTTGAGTACCCTCTGCTAAAGGAATTTGTAGTTTTGATACCCCCTCCTGAAGCAAAAGGCAGTTTAAATCCCCTTTCCTGAGGGAAAATGTGGTTTAAATACCCTCTCCCGAAGGAAGTGGTAGTTTATGTACCATCTCCTGTAGGAGAGGATTGTTAAGTACCCCCTCCTGTAGGAGAGGGTTGTTAAGTACCCACTCCCGAAGAAGATGGTAGTTTAGGTACGCTCTCCTAAAGAAAATGGTAGTTTAAGTACCCTCTCTTGAAGGTAAAGATAGATTAGTTACCCTCTTCTGAAGAAAATGGAAGTTTTAGTATTATTTTTTATGTGAATGGGTAGTTTTGGAATCCTTTTTTTAGGTAATGGGTGGTTTTTGTGCACTTTTCTAGGGAAAAGGTTTTAGTACTCTTTTCTAGGGAAAAAGGGTAGTTTAAGTACCTTTTTCTCAGGGAAAGGTTGTTTTAGTACTCATTTCGTAAGAGATAGTGTGGTTTGAATACCTTTTCTAAAGATATAGGCTTATTTTAGTACACTTTCCTCATGTAGATAGTTGGTTTAGTACACTATCCTTAGGGAAAGTGTTGGTTTAGTACTCTTTTCTAAGAGATAAGGTGGCTGTGGCACTCTTTTTTTAAGAGATAGGTTAGTTTTGGGAACCTTTTTTAAAGGTAAAGGGTAGTTTTAGTACAGTTTATTAAGTAAAAGGGTAGTTTTAGTACCCTTTCTTAAGGAAAAGGGTAGTTTTAGTAGCCTTTCCTAGGAAAAGGGCAATTTTAGTACCTTTTCCTGGGAGAAGGGTTGTTTTAGCACGCTTTCCTAAGAGAAGTGTAGTTTATGTACTAGTTTTTTCACCCTTTCATAAGGAAAACGGTGCTTTTAGTACACTCTCCTTTGGAAAACGGCTGTTTCAGAACCCGTTCATAGAGATATAGTACTATCTTTTCCTAAATATGTTGGTACTTTTAGTAAGGTTTCCTACAGGAAGATTTAGTTTTAGTAACGTTTCCTAAGAGATAGTTCAGTTTTAGCACGCTTTCCTAACAGATAGAGCAGTTTAAGTACCCTTTTGTAAGCGAAATTTTGATTTAACTGACCTTTCCTATCAGGTATGGTGATTCCTATGAGAAAAGGTGGTTTTCGTAACTCTTTCTAAGGGAAATAATTGTTTTAGTACTCTTTTCTATGAGATGGGGTGATTTTAGTACCCTCTTCTAAGGGATGGGGTAATTTTAGTATCCTTTCTTAAAAGACAGGTCAGTTTTAGTACCCTTTCCTAAGAGATAGTTCGTTTTAGTATACTAAGAGATAGAATAGTTTTAGTACCTTCTCCTAAGAGATAAGGTAGCATTAGTAGCCTCTCATAAAGGAAATGGTTGTTTTAGTACTCCTTCCTAAGAGTAAAAGGTACCCCTTCCTAGGGGTTAATTTAAAGCACTTTTCGCTGCATGCCACAAAACACCGCCCATTGTGGGCATTATACTTCTTAGATAGGACTAAAACCAAACAAGTAAGAGCGTGCTAAGTTCGGCCGGGTCGAATCTTATATACACTCCACCATGAAACGCATTTGTCGAGTTCAATGCGCGGTATCTCTTTTTAGGCAAACAAAGAATATTGAATAAGAACTATTATGCAATTGGAGCTACATCAAGTTATAGTTCGATTCGGACCATAAATGAATGCTGAACATTGCAGAAGTCATTGTGTAATATTTCGATTCACTCGGATGAGAATTGTGCCTTGTAGGGGCTTAAAAACCAAAATCGGGAAATAGGTTTATATGGGAGCTGTATCACACGATATAGACACGTATGTCGAATCGGTCATGAGAGAAGCCGTTGTACAAAATTTCTGCCAAATCGGAAGAGAATTGCGCCCTCTAGAGGCTCAAGAAGTCAAGATCCCAGATCGGTTTATATGGCAGCTATATCAGGGTATGTACCGATTTGGGAGATACTTAGCACAGTTGTTGGAAGTCATGACAAAACTCCCCGTGCAAAATCTTAGCCAAATCGATTGAGAATTGGGCGCTCTATGGGCTCAAGTAGTCAAGATCCAAGATCGGTTTATATGACAGCTATACCAGATTGTGAACCGATTTGAATCATACTTGGCACAGTTGTTGGAAAAACACTACATGCAAACTTTCAGTCAAATCGAGCATGAATTGTGCCCTCTAGAGGCTTAAGAAGTCAAGACCCAAGATCGGTTTATATGGCAGCTATATCAAAACATGGACCGATTTGGCCCATTTACAATCCCAACCGACCTACACTAATAAAAAGTATTTGTACGAATGGATGGACAGACGGATGGACAGATGGGCCTACAGACGGACAGACATGGCTATATCGACTTTAGATTACGATCAAGATATATATACTTTATAGGGCCTCAGACGCATGTTTCGAGGTGTAACAAACAGAAAACTTCTCTCCAAAGAGGTGTCGCACTGCGGCACGCCGTTCGGACTCGGTTATAAAAAGGAGGCCCCTTATCATTGAGCTTAAAAAAACTTGAATCGGACTGCACTCATTCATAGGGGAGAATTTTGCCCCTGTTCCTTAGTGGAATGTTCATGGGCAAAATTTGCAAAAAGAATGCCGAAATTAGTACACCCCCATCCGATGGTGGAGGGTATGAAACATCCTGCTTCCTTTTTAAAAATTTATTTAAATTTTTCAGATCACCATCACCACCTATCGCAATTGACGCAATTATCTGCCATAGGAGCAGCGCACAGTACCACCAGCCCTGAAGGTTCACCGACCACAACATCGGCGGGCCTAGCTCATCACTCCTTGACCACTTCCCCGCCCTTGACCACAACCACTAGTGATAATGACAACAATATCGATGCGGGCTTTGAAAGTGATAGCATATCGGTGACTGGATCACCGCGCAAGACATCCTCCATACACGAGGATGATGAACAACGCAGCACTTCACCACCCTTGACACAGGCAGGCAGTGGGGGAGCTTTCACCTCGTTAATACAACGAAGTCCAGCCTTAAGGAAAAATGAATTATTCTCGGGATTTGCATCGAATTTCACACCACCACACTCATTCAATCCAGCCTTGGCTGCTCAATTATTTTTACAAAATCCCCTACTGCCTCAGCCCAGTCAGTGGTTATATACCCAGTTGTATGGCAACTACAATGAATTTCCATGGTTTCGAAATGCCACACCCACACAGGCGCAAGCCATACTCAGTGGTGGAATTGAGCCTAGCACAACAACAACAACCACAACAACAGGGGCAGGTAATCTAGCTTCAGCCAATACTGAAAACTCCACGCATGGGGTAAATTTAATAAAGCGTTGTGTCACCCTGATATCCCATTCCGGCAATGAAGTTGGACGTGCAGGTGCTGATCATATGAAAGCCGCCACAACCAATAGCAGTACTCCTCCACCAGTAACCTCCAGCCGTAGATCTCCTTCACCAGTGGAAACCATAGATTTGGATGAGGTCAGCAATACTTCAAGATCGGCTAGCAGCTCTTATGGACCCATACGTTGCCGCACTCCCAAGTCATCAGATGTATGGCGGCCTTACTAGCAACTGCGTAAAGCCATAGGTCAGGCTTTGGGTTTGAGTATAGGCGAGACAGCGGAAACAGAAATGCCAAACGAAGAAGAAGACGAAGGCCACGAGTTTCATGTGATGTAAACGCGTAGTAGCAGAAATGCGGTAGCAAAATGATTTTAAATGATAACCAGTCGTTGTGAAGAGAAACAGAATGAATTCCATATCTAAAGAGAAAAAAGTTTAAAATTTATTGTAGACCCTAACAACATTGTACACCCTGAATGATACCCCAAAAAGAATCAAAAAATACACCTTTTGTACAGTTGATAATTTTTTCTTTTCTTTAACTTCACACTTGGTACATATATACAAACAAAATATACAAACAAATATAGAGATAAGAGATACATTAAAAGAACATATCGAATTTAAACCAAAAAAAAAAAAAAAATTATTAAAATGATTAAATTTTCTTAACAAAACAAAACGAAAAACCGTGTAATAAACTTTGAAAGAGAAAAGAGCTCAATGGAAAGCGAGCTTCTTATAAACTTTTTTGATTTTAATTGCCCCTGGAATACTTTTGCATCAAATTAAATTTATGAAAAATTATAATGATTATCAATAAAAGTGAAAATTCCTTAATAAATTTCATTTACTTTTTAAGGACAACTCAGATTAGCCATAAGCGGCTGAATGAAGAGCGCAAGTGAAGAATAGTAGGCCAAAGCGGCTTTAAGTTTGGCCGGGCCGAACTTTGGATACCAACCACCTCGGGTCTACATGTAAACCCCCTTTCGTCACAATCCGACGAATATTGGATAACTTACACACCCAAATTTGACGAGGACATTGAGTGGTCTAATAAAACATAAGTCCCTGTTCAATTTTGTAGAACAAAATATTGGTCTTTTTGGCAGATATGTCCAAATAACTGAACCATAAAGGACACGGTTGTCGAAAAGCCTAACATAAGTAACTGTATCAAATTTCAGCGAAATCGGAGAAAAATAAAGCTTTTATGGGCTTCAGACCTCTTATCGACAGATCGGTCTCTATGACAGCTATATCTTAATATAGTCCGATCTGAACCATATAAAGTTTGCATATCGGGAGGTCCAAAACAACTCACTGTTTCAAATTTCAGCGAAATTGGGTGATAAATAAAGCTTTTATGGGCTTCGGACCCCCCATCGGCACATCGGTCTATATGGCAGCTATATCTATATATAGTTCGATCTGAACCACATTTAGGTCAGATGTCAAAAGGCTCAAAACAACTCACTGTTTCAAATTTCTGCGAAATCTGGTAATAAATAAAGCTTTTATGGGCTTCAGACCCCTTATAGGCTGATCTTATATTGGGTTGCCCAAAAAGTAATTGCGGATTTTTCATATAGTCGGCGTTGACAAATTTTTTCACAGCTTGTGACTCTGTAATTGCATTCTTTCTTCTGTCAGTTATCAGCTGTTACTTTTAGCTTGCTTTAGAAAAAAAGTGTAAAAAAGTATATTTGATTAAAGTTCATTCTAAAAAATGCATTTACTTTCTTTTTAAAAATCCGCAATTACTTTTTTGGCAACCCAATATATTATGTAATTTATATATTATATAAAACAAGAAGCATAATCGGGAGATAGGTTTATATGGGAGCTGTATCAAGCTATTGATCGATTCGGACTATATTACACTCATATATTGAAGGTCATGAGAAAAGCCGTTGTACAAAATTTCAACCAAATCGGATGAGAATTGCGCCCTCTAGAGGTTGAAGAAGTCAAGATCCCAGATGGGTTTATATGGCAGCTATATCAGGTTCTATACCGATTTGCACCATACTAGGCACAGTTGTTGAAAGTGATACCAAAACACTACGTGCAAAATTTCAGTTAAATCGGATGAGAATAGCGCCCTCTAGAGGCTCCAGACCCAAGATCGGTTTATATGGCAGCTACATGAAAATATTAACCGATTTGCACCATACTAAGCACAGTTATTGAAAGTGATACCAGAAGTCAAGACCCAAGATCGGTTTATATGGCAGCCACATGAAAATATGGACCGATTTGAACCATATTAAGCGTAGTTGTTGAA
The DNA here is from genome assembly GCF_963082655.1 of Stomoxys calcitrans. Lineage (NCBI taxonomy): Eukaryota > Metazoa > Arthropoda > Insecta > Diptera > Muscidae > Stomoxys > Stomoxys calcitrans. Next base: position 168,525,050 of record NC_081555.1, on the reverse strand, counting down.
AGTGCCAATAAAACACCACGTGCAAAATTTCAATAAAATCGGATGAAAATTGCGCCGTCTAGAGGCTCAAGAAGTCAAGACCCAAGATCGGTTTATATGGCAGCTACATGAAAACATAGACCGATTTGACCATACTTAGCGTAGTTGTTGGAAGTGCTACCAAAACACTACGTGCAAAATTTCAGTCAAATCGGATGGGAATTGCGCCCTCTAGAGGCTCCAGAAGTCAAGACCCAAGATCGGTTTATATGGCAGCTATATCAAAACATGAAGCGATGTAAACCATACCTAGCGCAGTTGTTGGAAGTGCTATCTAAACACTACGTGCAAAATTTCATTAAAATCGGATAAGAATTGCGCCCTCTAAAGGCTCAAGAAGTCAAGACCCAAGATCGGTTTATATGGCAGCTACATGAAAACATGGACCGATTTGAACCATACATAGCACAGTTGTTGGAAGTGCTACCTTAACACTACGTGCAAAATTTCAATAAAATCGGATAAGAATTGCGCCTTCTATAGGCTGAAGGATGCAAGGCCCAAGATCGGTTTATGTGGCGGCTATATCAAAACATTGACCAATTTGGCCCATTTACAATACCAACCGACCTACACTAATAAAAAGTTTTTGTGCAAAATTTCAAGCGGCTAGCTTTACTTCTTCGAAAGTTAGCGTGCTTTCGACAGACAGACGAACAGACGGACGGACATGGCTAGATCGACTTAAAATGACATGACGATCAAGAATATATATACTTTATGGGGTCTTAGACGCATATTTCGAGGTGTTACAAACAGAATGACGAAACTAGTATACCCCCATTCTATGGTGGAGGGTATAATTAAATTTGTGTATGTTTGTTCCGTATAGACTCAAAAACGTCTGAACCGACTACCTTGAAATTTTCACAGATTGTGTTGGTTGGTCTGGAAGGAAACAAAGGCCATATAATTTTGTGAAATCGGGAGGGGGCCGGACCCTCCCCACTTACCCGAAAAGTACCACCAAAAAATAAAAGTGGACCGATCGGGTCAATATGGTATTCAAATGAAAGGTATTCAAGAGTAGAGTACGAAGTTCATAATAAAATTTAGGTCCGGGTACCTGGGGGGTCGCCCCAGCCCCAAAATCCCTTAAAATAGGTTCATTTGATGATCATGACAATATGGGACTCAAATGAAAGGTATTCGGGAGTAGATTACGAATATGGTTAGGAAGTCGGAATAGGCTTTATAATTTATTGATAACGGAAGGGGGCGGACCCCTCACCGTTACCCCAAAAACACCACCCAAAATCAAAAGTAGACCGATAAGGACAATATGGGTATCAAATGAAAAGTATGCGGGAGTAGATAACGAATCTGGCATACAAATGGGGGTATAGGGGGTCGCCCCACCCCCACAAAAACGCCCAAAATGGACACTTTAGCCAATCACGGATATATGGGACTCGGTTTGTTTGTTGCGTATAGACTGAAAAAGGGCAAAACCGATTTTCTCGAAATGTTCGTTTCTCGTTTCCTCCTAAATTGAATGGTTTGGTGTGGTCTGGAAGGAAACATAGGCTATGTTATTCTTTGGTATTGGAAGGGGGGCGGACCCTCCCCCATATGCCAAAACACAACCCAAAATCAAAAGTGGACCGATCGGGACAATATAGGTATCAAATGAAAGGTATTGGAGAGTAGAATACGAATATGGTTTTAAATTTGGGTTTAAGTACCCATAGGGCCGCCCCAACCCCAAAACGCAGCGGAGCGGGCCCGGTTAGGCTAGACCGATCCACTGATTTAGGGTCTTAGGCCCATAAAAGTCACATTTATTATCCGCCTTTGCTAAAATTTCGGACATTGAGTTATGTTAGACAAGCCGACAGCCTTCTTCAATTTTGCTCAGATCGGTCCAGATTAGGATATAGCTGCCATATAGACCGATCTCTCAATTTAAGATTTTGGGCCCATAAAAGGCGCATTTTTTGTCTGATGTCCCCAAAATTTGGGACAGTGAGTTAAGTTGAGTCCTTCAATATTCTTCTTCAATTTGGCTCAGATCGGTTCATATTTGGATATAGCTGCCATATAGACCGATCTCTCGATTTAAGGTCTTAGGCCCATAAAAGACGCATTTATCGTCCGATGACGCTGAAATTTGGGACAGTGAATTGCATATGGCTCTTTAAAAACTTTCTGCGATTTGGCCCAGATCTGTTCAGATTTGGATATAGCTGCCATATAGACCGATATCTCGATTTTATGTCTTGGTCCCATTAAAGGCGCATTTATTATCCGATTTCGTTGAAATTTGGGACAGTGACTTATGTTAGGCTTTTCGACATCCGTGTTGTTTTTGTTTCAGATCGTTATATATTTGGATATGGCTACCAAAAATACCAATATTTTATTCTACAAATTGAACAATGTCTTATACTTAATAGGATAGGATATTGAGAGGATCCTTGTCGGATTTGGCCCAATCCGAACCATATTGCAATAAAGCTGCTATGGGGGCATAAATAATGCATTTTCACCGGATTATGATGAAAGGTGTTTTTTATATATATCCGAGGTGGTGGGTAAGCAAAGTTCGACCCGGCCGAACTTAACGCCTTTTCACTTGTTTATATTTACATTTTAAATTTTATTTTTATTTTTCTTTTCCACCTAGAAACTGAAAATCAAAAATCCATTATTAAAAATTATCACTCCATATTTTAGCACGATTTATACGATTAAGTATAAGAACTTATGTAAGCTAGTTTTCAATAACACACAGATTTTGTACATTTTTATTTTACTAATTCATAAGATATTTAGAACTTAGATTTAGTAATAAATTACAATGCATCTGAAAATAATCTGTATATACAAAAAAATATATATATAAATTAGTTTTGGTAGTTATACAATATGAATGTTAACTAAGAGTTCTGTTAACAAAACCATGTTTAAAGAAAGGTTAAAATAAATAAAATTCTTAAAAATAGTTTATGGAATTAAATTTTAATTCTTATCGACAGAGGTTCAAAATCCCCAAATATAAACTAAACCAAACCAAATATAAACTTGAATCAAAAACCAGTAAAAATACATTAAGTTTAGCCGGGCTGAATTTGGAATCCGTAGGTGCTATGTATATCGTGAATGGGTACAATATAGGCCAAACACAGCACGAGCATCGCTCACTATTTCAAAATTCAGGAAAATCGGGTAATAAATAAGCCACTTATGCATGGAATACCATTAATCGGTAGATCGGTATATATGTCAGCTATACTCAAACATGGTACGATCTGAATCTTTTTCCGCGTGACATTTTTTGATACGACTGTCAAGGGTCCTTATTTGCATTTGTTATCCAACCCTCTCGAAAATTTGCACGTATCATTTTTTTTAGCCCAAAGACAAATGTAATCAATTTTGGTGCAAATCAGGTCAGTTTTCATTTCCGGCCCCCAGCATTATGGCAAAGTATTGTATTCCTGTTGTCGCATCAGTAACTCCCGATAACGGCCCGGGACCTTGGAACTCAACCACGTTCTGCTTAACGCCTTCAACGTTGCCAGAGCGTTGCCGAAAATATGAATTTCCCAACGGTAGATATCCACCTTTGCTTGGAAAATGGTGCATCTCTCATACTTAAGAAGACGTTGATGCCGAGTTTACTGTTCCATTCTCCATCTTCGTTCCATCTGTGAAAATTTTAATATCTGAAAACATAAGCCGCCTTTTTGCCACTCCACCAGGATAGATAAGCTTACTTGCAGTCCATTATCCACCACTTTGATTCCTGTCTAGAAGTTCGTCTGAGAGACCGCCCCATGTGCGTGTCTCGCCGGGGACCCACGAATCAATTCAAACTGTGATTATCCGCTGTCTTCCTTAAAATTAAGTCAATAGAACGAAATCCCAGCATTCCCTCTAATTAAAGTAACGATCACGATGGGTTCGTGTAATAGGGTAGGCAGCGCATGAGCCAAAGGCCAACCGGGGCGCTTGCAGATTTTCAAAAGATCCTCCATCAAGAAAGCCCGTCCTAGTGGGTCCCTGGCAGCCCCAACATTAGGCACCAATCCGCCATCAATCTAAAAACAAGTAAGAGCGTGCTAAGTTCGGCCAGGACGAATCTTATATACCCTCCACCATGGATCGCATTTGTCAAGTTCTAAGTGCGGTATCTCTTTTTAGGCAAACAAAGAATATTGAAAAAGAACTGTTATGATATTGGAGCAATATCAAGTGATAGACCGATTCGGACAATAAACGAATGCTGAACATTGTCGAAGTCATTGCGTAATATTTCAGTTCAATCGGATTAGGATTGCGCCTTGTAGGGGCTCAAGAAGCAAAATCGGGAGATAGGTTTATATAGGAGCTGTATCAAGCTATTGATCGATTCAGACCATATTAGACACGTATGTTGAAGGTCATAAGAGAAGCCGTTGCATAAAATTGCAGTCAAATCGGATGAGAATTGCGCCCTCTAGAGGCTCAAGAAGTCAAGATCCAAGATCGGTTTATATGGCAGCTATATCAGGTAATATGCCGATTTGCGCCATACTTAGCACAGTTATTAAAAGTGATACCGTCATACTCAAACAAAATTCACAAAGTTCAACCTCTTAAACCTAAAAGACCCCGAAACAGCGCGCGTGTACCAGGCAACATTAACGGAGAAGCTGCAAAATAGCACCCATACATGAGCCGACATAACAGCAGCATGTATGGACACGGTCACCTCTATCATAGGCATTGCTCAATGATCCCAATAAAAAACTATGGATAAGCAACGAAACTATAGAGGAAATAAAACACCGGAATCGCATGCGCAACGCTCTCCTTAGGGCACAATCAAACGTTACAAAACCCGCAGCCAAGATTATATATCGTGCCTCTGCCTCGCTGGTCAAGCACCTAGTTCGCATAGCTAGGCGAAAATATTTGAATATGCTGGCGGAGCAAACCGAAAATGCAGCAAATATTGGAAATATGCGTGGTGTTTACGAGTCAATAAAACAATTGAGCGACAACAATATATGACCATCGGCAACAATAAAAGATGAGGACGGATCGGAATTAACAACACCCGCGGTTTCATCAGCTTCGAAGGACCAAATCCCCTGTGCGCCGAAAACCACTCAGGGATATATCTGCGATCCCTTCTACCTGCGAAAAAATCAGCAGGCCCTGATAATATACCTGCTGAACAATTGTGGTATGGGGCATACCCCATAGGTCAACGGTTTCTTCAGCTTCAAAAGAACCAAATCCCCTGTGCGACGAAATCCACGCAGGGATATATCTACGATCCACCTGCGAAGAAATTGAAGCCATTCTGGTCTCACTTAAAAACGGCAAATCAGCAGGTATGGGGCATACCCCATAGGTCAAGGGATCACCCCAATAATCGGGCAGGCCTGGGATACCAACACCGTCCCCATGGAATGGAAGAAGGCGATCATGGTCACAATTCTAAAGAAGGATGACCTCACCCTGTAAGAAGAACTGAAGGGGGATTACATTGCTAAATGCTATAAATAAGGTGATGACAAGTCTTCTTCTGCAGCGTATATTGCCTGCACTTGACAGGAAGGAATAGGCAGGTTTTCGACCAGGTTCTCGGCCAGGACGTTCACATTAACTCCCTGCTCACAATCATTGAACAGTCTACAGAACTTAATACACACCTATTCCTTTTATTCATCGACTTCAAGCGTGCTATTGACACAGTTTCGCGAAGTTCAATGTGGAGCACGCTGTTGAATAAGAGCATCCCTGAAAAAATCGTAACACTAATTACGGAGCTGTATAAGAATGCTATAGTTTCAGTCCGTTTCAACAGAGAAGAGAGCCGAACTTTCGGATTCGACAAAGGAGTGAAGCAGCCTTGCATCCGCAGGCCAGGACTGGCCATAGCGCCGCCGAAAACTTTTGATTTTGTGTGGTGCTTTGGGGTAACGGAGGAGGGTCCGCCCCCATCCGATATCAATAAATTCTTAAGCCTATTCTTACTTCCTGACCATATTCGTAATCTACTCCCGAATACCTTTCATTAGTCAAATAAACTTATTTTAAGGGGTTTTGCCCCCAGGTCCGCCCCATCCCCAACTTGAACCCAACTTTTATTATAAAATTCGTACTCTACTCTTGAATACCTTTCATTTGAATCTCATATTGTCCCGATCGGTCCTTTTTTATTTTTGGGTAATACTTTTGAGGTAAAGGGGTGGGTCCGTCCCCTTCCGATATAAATAAATTATAAAGCCTATTCCTTCTTCCCAGCCATATTCGTAATCTACTCCCGAATATCTTTCATTTGAATCTCATATTGTCCCGATCGGTCCACTTTTATTTGTGGGTAGTACTTTTGGGGTAAGGGGGAGGGTCCGTCCCCCTCCCGATATCGAAACAAGTAAAAAGGCGTTAAGTTCGGCCGGGCCGAACTTTGGATACCCACCACCTCGAAAATATATTTAAACCCCATTTCGTCAAAATTCGGTAAAAAATGCATAATTTATGCCCCCAAAGCAGCTTTATCTAAATAGGGTCCGATTTGTACCAAATTCGACTCGGATATTGAGTGGTCTATTAAGTAAAAGTCATTGTTCAATTTTGTAGAACAAAATATTGGTCTGTTTGGCATATAGACCAATATAAACTATATACGACACGAATGTCGAAGAGCCTAACATAAGTCTCTGTATCAAATTTCAGCGAAATCGCATTATAAATGTGCCTTTTATGGGGCCAAGACTTTAAATCGAGAGATCGGTTTACAGGACATCAATATTCAAATCAAAACCGATCTGTGCCAAATAAAAGAGGGCTGACGAAGGGCCTAACACAACTCCCTGTACCAAATTTCAGCAAAATCGGACAATAAATGTGCCTTTTATGGGCCCAAAACCTTAAATCGAGAGATCGGTCTATATGGCAGCTCGATCCAAATCTGGACCGATCTGTGCCGTATTTCAGAAGTATGTCGCGGGGGCTTACCTTAACTCACTGTCCCAAATTTTGGCGTCATCGAACAACAAAAAAGCGCCTTTTATGGGTTCAAAACCTAAATCGAGAGATCGGTCCATATGGCAGCTATATCCAAATCTGAACCGATCTGGACCAAATTCAAGAAGGCTAACGAAGGGCCTAACACAACTCCCTGTACCAAATTTCAGCAAAATCTAATAATAAATGTGGCTTTTATGGCCCTAAGACCTTAAATCGACAGATCGGTCTATACGGGGGCTACATCAAGATACAGTCCGATATAGCCCATCTTCGAACTTAACCTGCTTTTGGACTAAAAAAAGAACCTGTGCAGAGTTTCAGCTCAATATCTCCATTTTTATACCCACCATCGTAGCATAGGGGGTATATTCATTTAGTCATTCCGTTTGCAACCCATGGAAATATCAATTTCAGACCCTACAAAGTATATATATTTCGGATCGTCGTAAAATTCTTAGACGATTTATCGATGTCAGTGTATCTGTCCGTCTATTAGTCTGTATGTCCTTCCATTGTAATCACTCTAGGGTCTTCAAAATTGAGATATAGAGCTGAAATTTGGCACAGATACGTCTTTTCGATGCACGCTGGTTGAGTTCTTGAACGGGCCAAATCGGACCATTTTTGGATATAGCTGCTATATAGACCGATTTTCCGATAAAGGGTCTAATGCCCATAAAAACTTAATTTTTCTTCCGATTTTGCTGAAATTTTAAACAGTGAGTAGTTTTAGGCCTCCCGACTTCTGACCCTAATATGGTTCAGATCGGACTATATTTAGATATAGCTGCCATATAGACCGATCTGCCGATAAAGGGTCTGAAGCCCATAAAAGCTTTATTTTTCAACCGATTTCGCTTAAATTTGAAACAGTGAGTAATTTCAAACCTGTTAACTTGGAACCCAAATATGGTTCCGATCGGACTTTATTTAGATATAGCTGCCATATAGACCGATCTTGGGTCTTGACTTCTTGAGCCACTAGAGGGCACAATTCTTATCCGTTTTGGCTGAAATTTTGCTTGAGGTGTTTTGTTGTGACTTCCAACAACTATGCTGAGTATGGTTGAAATCAGTCAATAACCTGATATAGCTGCCATATAAACCGATCTCGGGTCTTGACTTCTTGAGCCACTAGAGGGCACAATTCTCATCCGATTTGGCTGAAATTTCGCATGACGTGTTTTGTATGATATTCAACAACTGTGCTTAGTATGGTTGAAATCGGTTCATAACCTGATATAGCTGCCATATAAACCGATCTCGGGTCTTGACTTCTTGAGCCACTTGAGGGCACAATTCTCATCCGATTTGGCTGAAATTTTGCAAGAGTTGTCTTATTATGATTTCCAACAGCTGTGCCAAATATGGTTCAAATCGGTTTATAACCTTATATAGCTGCCATATATACCGATCTTGGATCTTGACATCTTAAGTCTCTAGAGGGCGTAATTATTATCCGATTTGGCTGAAATTTTGTATAACAGCTTTTCCCATGACTTCCAACATACGTTTTAAATATGGTCTGAATCGGTATTTAGCCTGATACAGCTCCCCTATAAACCCGTCTCCCTATTTTACTTCTTGAGCCCCTGAAAGGCCCAATTCTTATTCGATTTGGCTGAAATTTTACACAAATATCTCTTCTGTGGTCTCCATCATTCAATTCAATTAGCACAGTTTTTTTCCTTTATCCTTTGTTTGTCTAAAAAGAGAGACCGGGAGAAAACTCGACAAATACTATCCATGGTGTAGGGTATATAAGATTCGGCCCGGCCGAACTTAGCACGCTTTTATGTGTTCTATATAAGAAGATTATTATATTTTTATTTCTTTGCTCTTATCTTCATTTGAACAAACTTCATGGAATTATTGCCACCATGAAAGGTCTTCCAGCAGATACCAGTATAAGTTTTATCATCCGGAGGTAAACCCGTCTCATAGTAGCGGCCATTCAAATTGCTATAAGGATCACTGAAAAAAAAAAAATACACAAAAACCTTAACAATAAGCAAAATTCTAAATCCTAACTTTAAATAAAAATACCTGGTATTACATCTGAAATACCACCAAGCACCTTCACGCAAAGAAGCGCAATTGTTAGAGTTATTACTGTCATTGTCATTATCGTAAGTGGAAAATTTCTCACGCTGGCTATATCTCAGAGAATCACCAGCATTGCCAAAATAAATACCCGGATTATTCATGAAATACTTATTCGCTTCATTGTCAATCGAAAAGGAATCGTAGGTGGCAAATTTCTCAACATCATGGAAATCTTTCATTTCCACATAGAGTTCGACAGGTCCATGAATAGTCGTCAGAGAATGCAGTTTATCCAGACCCAACCAAAATTCTCCATCCAAATCTCCAAAGCCATTTTTATAATCGTCCCATTTGCGATAGAAGTTAACAGATCCATTTATACGCCTCTGTATAACCGTCCAGTCGCCATCGCAGGAAATCCAGAATGATTTGGACCCATAAATAGGATTTTTAACGCGACATTGGTTGTTCACACAATTGAGTGAATTTGAGTCAGAGCACATGGTGGGTAATAGCAAGTCGGAGCTGAAAGAGAGAAAGGATAAAGTTTTCAGTTCCGGCATCCTTGTGTAGTTTCCATGTTCCCCACATACCATATTAGATTACCCTTAGAGTTCAATTTGCATATTCTAGGCTCATCTAAAAAGAATTGTCATAACTATGAATAGTTTTTTTTTTATCAGAGTACAATACCTTGTTCCTGTATATCGTATCTAAAAATGGTCTCAGGTTCATTTTGGGAGGCTAGCTCAGTGGCAAATGACATGGGAGTTACTCCATTTACATCTGTAAAGTTTTTGTTTACTTTCCCCAATGGCTGCTTGTCTTGTCCTTGAATTTGCTTTAGTATATCGAAAATTTTTGTAAAATTTTCATCAATTATTTGGCGCATTTCGATTAAAGATGCATTCTGTTTGTCCATATTGAGGTCCATAACTGCCAAACGTAATTTGATGATTTCTTGGCCAGCCTTTAAGGCGGCACTCACCGAAAAATCGATGTTATTATCATTGGTTTCGTTCTGTAAGATGTTATCAATTTGCTTTTGCTTATTTTTGTTTCTCATGTCTAGTATTTGTTACCTAACTTACCAGAAATACTGCAATAGTTTTGATCTCATGGCAATTAAAAGCCAAAAATAGAATAAAAATATGCACGAAACACTTCATATTGCTTTGGATTTTTGTTTCAAAATGAGATTTTCTGTAAGGACTATGAACATACTTTTTATCATGACATTGAGTATCGCGAAACTCGCGGAATACAAGCAAAAGCCTAAAGTGTTTCAAATGGATTTTAAACGGCAGTTCTATGACGTGTCTTTCGGTTTTGTGGTATGTTTTAGTTTAATTCTCCTATAAAACATGTATGCGATAGAGCGACTACGCTGTGCAACGCAAAGTCGCCATACGATAACACTCTGCCGGCTAAACCGTCTTCTGATAAGAGTTTCTTATATAATGATGGCAATATTTGCAAAAGAATGTGACGAATGTGTGGTAAATGAAAAAAAAAATTCAAAATTAAAACGGAAAATAATATAAAAAAGTAAAAAGGCGTCAAGTTCGGCCGGGCCGAACTTTAGATACCCACCACCTCGGGTGGTGAAAATTTCATACCTTAGGTCCCATATCAGTTATATCAAAATATGTTCCGATTTGGACCAACTACTAATAAGAACACTACCTATATCTACAAATAAACCGATCTGAACCATGTACGACACGGATGTCGAAAAGCCTAACATAAGTCACTGTGTCAAATTTCAGTGAAATCGGATTATAAATGCGCCTTTTATGGGGCCAAGACCTTAAATCGAGATATCCGTCTACATGACAGCTATATCCAAATCTGGACCGATTTGGGCCAAGTTAAATAAAAATGTCGAAGAGCCTAACACAAAGCAGTGTCCCAAATTTCGGCGAAATCGGACAATAAATGCGCCATTTATGGGCTTAAAACCTTCAATCTATATTCAAATCTGAACCGATCTGTGTCATATTGCAGATATATGTCGAGGGGCCTAACCTAGCTCATTGTTCCAAATTTCGGAGAAATCGGACAATAAAAGCGCCTTTTATGAGCCCAAAACCTTAAATCGAGAGATCGGTCAATATGGCAGCTGTATCCAAATCTAGACCGATTTGTGTCATATTGCAGATATATGTCGAGGGGCCTAACCTAGCTCATTTTCCCAAATTTCAGCGCAATGGGACAATAAATGCGCCTTTTATGAGCCCAAAACCTTAAATCGAGAGATCGGTCTATATGGCAGCTATATCCAAATCTAGACCAATCTGTGTCATATTACAGATTTAGGTCAAGGGGCCTAACACAACTCACTGTCCCAAATTTCGGCGAAATCGGACAATAAATGACGCTTTTATGGGCCCAAAACCTTAAATCGAGAGATCGGTCTATATGGTAGCTATATTCAAATCTGGACCGATCTGGGCAAAATTGAAGAAGGACGTCGAAGAGCCTAACCACTAACTCACTGTCTCAAATTTCATCGACATCGGACAATAAATGCGTCTTTAACCTAGCTATCGGTCTATATGGCAGCTATATCCAAATCTGAACCGATCAAGACCAAATTGAAGTAAGATGTCGAAGGTCCTAACACAACTCGCTGTCCCAAATTTCAGCACAATCGGATAATAAATGTGGCTTTTATGGGCCTAACACCATAAATCGAAGGATCGGTCTATATGGCAGCTATATCCAAATCTGAACCGATGTGGGCCAAATTGCAGAACTTTATCTAAGAGCCTAGCACAACTCACTTCCCAACTTTTGGCAAAATCGGATTATAATTGCGCCTTTTATGGGTCCAAGACTTTAATTCGGGAGATTTGGTCTATATGTCAGCAATATCCAAATCTGAACCGATGTGGGCCAAATTGCAGAACTTTGTCGAAGAGCCTTACACAACTCACTAACCCAAATTTCGGTGAGATTGGTTTACAGGACATCAATATTCAAATCAAAACCGATCTGTGCCAAATTGAAGAGGGCTGACGAAGGGCCTAACACAACTCCCTGTACCAAATTTCAGCAAAATCGGACAATAAATGCGCCTTATATGGGCCCAAAACCTTAAATCGAGAGATCGGTCTATATGTCAGATCTGAACCGATCTTGGCTAAATTGAAGAATGATATCGAAGCCCCCAACACAATTCATTTTCCTAAATTTCGGCGGCATTGGACAATAATTGCGCCTTTTAAGGGCCCAAAACCTTAAATCTTGAGATCGATGTATATGGCAGCTATATCCAAATCTTCGCCGATCTGAGCCAAGTTGAAGAAGGCTGTCGAGTAGCCTTACACAACTTACTGTCCCAAATTTCGGCCAAATCTGACAATAAATGCGCCTTTTATGGGCATTAGACCTTAAATCGGTTGGTATAAAAAGAAGTGGACCAACGATGGACCCTTGGGGGACACCCTTACTAACAACCAGTGGTCTAGACACCGTGGACCCCGTATGCACAGTGGGAGAAAATCAAAAATCATAAGACCTTAAATCGGTTGATGTAAAAAGCAGTGGACCAACGATGGACCCTTGGGGGACACCCTTACTAACAACCAGTGGTCCAGACACCATGGACCCCTTATGCACAGTGGGAGAAAAACAGAAAAATATGCCCTGTGAGGTTGGATAGAGAAATTTGAAATTCTAGCCATTCCAAAATGGCTAGAGCAGAGGCATTAGCAAAATCGTTTGCAAAATTTCAAGGTCTAAAGTTGTCCGGATGGTTTTTGGTAGGCCCCTAAAATTGGTCAACTCAGTATTTCGAAAAACTGTTAGGGCTGCCAAATTCTTCATTTGTGGTCCGATTTTCAATAAATAGCAGTGACGAATTCTTGATCCTCGAGCGAATTTTCCAGCACTAAGAGAAAACTCGTCGTTACAGTTCGCAGATCAAAATTTCAAGGGATTGTACAAAGTTTTTGTACAATCCCGCTCTACTATGGTGGAGGGTATAAAAATATTTTGTCAAACATTTCAATTATTGCTACCTTTGAAACATAAATAACGCACACGTATGTATTTGTCTTGCTTTGGAAGAATCCTTATAATCCTATTTCAAAATTGAAAATCATTAAAATAATGCTCTTAATTAAAGTCCTTCATACATGGATTTTTTTTTAGCCCAAAAACATAGCCCTCCGTGGAAGGGTTGTGATACATTGCATAAGATACCACATGGAGTTACCCACATGCTCGCACACTTTGAAGTTCCGCAAGAATAACATATCCTTGCTGGCAAAACTTACCGATATTCGTTTATCCTTGTTAAATAGCATGTGATATGTTATAGCAACTAGACACCATGCAAGAAGCTTTAGCTTTAGCCTGAGCATGAGTATAAGTGTGTATGTGTGTGTGTGTGTGTTTGTTTGTGTATAAATGTCCTTGTTACTTGTTTTTGGTGGACATAAAAATTTATGTAGCGTTGAAAATGCGCAAACAAATGATACCAAATTAAGTTGACTTATGAGTTGTAACACAAAGACAGCTGTGTCCAAAGCAAGGATAACAACACCAACACTAAGGCAAACAAAGTAACACCGACTCTCCACACTCAGGAGCGAACAAATCCAAAGGAAAGAGCTAGAGATATATGTGTGAGTATGAGTTTCTGCCATATGTCCCACATATGTATGCATGATGCTATCACTTTTTTTCTCTTTGTCTTAGCCTTTGTCTCATACATATGTAATTTAATTTAAATGTACATTACTTTTGAGGAATATTCCGAAAATGTCACTTTATTTTTGTCCTTTTTCTGGGACACTAAAGACATTCCTTTTTCACTTTAAAATAATGAGCTTGACTTTTGTAGACAAAATTTCATTTAAAGTCTTTGAGCTGTGGAAGAAAAAAAAAAAGGATCCTTTTGACAATAATGATAATGTGGATAGTCATAGTGGTGGTGTTGGTGGCAGCATTACTGCCATTGGTGTCTGTGACAACGCCTTTTGTCTGTCACCAAGATAACAAGGCTAGTGATGAGGTTGCTGTGCAAAAGCACAGTGGGGAAAGAAAAATAATTTAAACAACTTAGACAAAAGAAAACAAGTAAAAGCTTGCTAAGTTCGGCCGGGCCAAATCTTATATACCCTCCACCATGCAACGCATTTGTCGAGCTCTTGCCACGTTATTTCTTTTTAGGCAAACAAAGGATAAAAGAAAAGAATTGCTATATTATTGGAACTATATCAAGTTATGGTTCATTTCGGACCATAACTGGACTGAATATCGGAAACCATAGTAAAAGTCATTGTGAAAAATTTCAGCCAAATCTAGTAAGAATTGCACACCAAAGGGGCGGAAGAAGTAAAATGGGGAGATCGGTTTATAGGGGAGCTTTATTAGGCTATAAACCGATTCAGGCCATATTCGACACGTATGTTGAAGGTCATGAGAGAAGCCGTTGTACAAAATTGCAGCCAAATCCGATAATACTTGCACCCTCTAGAGGTTCAAGAAGTCAAGATCCTATATCGGTTTATATGGCAGCTATATCAGGTTATGGGCCGATTTGAACCATTCTTAGCACAGTTGTTGAAAGTCATAACGAAACACGTCATGCCAAATTTCAGCCAAATAGAATAATAATTGCTACCTGTAGAGGCTCACGAAGTCAAGACCCCAGATCGGTTTATATGGCAGCTATATCAGGTTATGGACCGATTGGGACTATTCTTAGCACAGTTGTTGTAAGTCATAACGAAACACGTCGTGCAAAATTTCATTCAAATCGGATAAGAATTGCGCCCTCTAGTGGCTCAAGAAGTCAAGACCCCAGATCGGTTTATAGGGCAGCTATATCAGGTTATGGGCCTACTTCAACCATACTCAGCACAGTTGTTGGAAGTCATAATAAAACTCCTCGCGCAAAATTTCAGCCAAATCGGATAGGAGTTGCGTCCTCTAGCGGCTCAAGAAGTCAAGACCCCAGATCGGTTTATATGACAGCTATATCAGGCTATTAACCGATTTGAAGTATTCTTAGCACAGTTGTTGTAAGTCATAACAAAACTCGTCGTGCAAAATTTCAGCCAAATCGGATAGGAGTTGCGCTCTCTAGACGCTCAAGAAGTCAAGACCCCAGATCGGTTTATATGACAGCTATATCAGGCTATTAACCGATTTGAAGTATTCTTAGCACAGTTGTTGTAAGTCATAACAAAACTCGTCGTGCAAAATTTCAGCCAAATCGGATAGGAGTTGCGCCCTCTAGACGCTCAAGAAGTCAAGACCCCAGATAGGTTTATATGACAGCTATATCAGGCTATTAACCGACTTGAAGTATTCTTAGCACAGTTGTTGTAAGTCATAACAAAACTCGTCGTGCAAAATTTCAGCCAAATCGGATAGGAGTTGCGCCCTCTAGACGCTCAAGAAGTCAAGACCCCAGATAGGTTTATATGACAGCTATATCAGGCTATTAACCGATTTGAAGTATTCTTAGCACAGTTGTTGTAAGTCATAACAAAACTCGTCGTGCAAAATTTCAGCCAAATCGGATAAGAATTGTACCCTCTAGTGGCTCAAGAAGTCAATATATCAGATCGGTTTATATGGCAGCTATATCAAAACGTGGACCGATATGGCCCACTTACCATCCAAACAGGCCTACACTTTTAAGAAGTATTTGTGCAAAATTTCAAGCGGCTAGCTTGACTTCTTCGAGAGCACAGACTGACGGACGGACAGACGGACTAACGGACGGACAGACGGACGGACAGTCGGACGGACAGACTGACGGACAGACGGACGGACAGACGGACGGACAGACATACGGACAGACGGACAGACAGACGGACGGACAGACAGACAGACGGACAAACAGACGGACGGACGGACAATCGGACAGACGGACGGACAGTCTGACGGACAGATGAACGGACAGACGGACGGACAGACTGACGGATAGACGGACGGACGGACGGACATGGCTTGTTCGACTTAAAATGTCATGACGATCAAGAAAATTTGTATTTTATGGGGTCTTAGACAAATATTTCGAGGAGTTACAAACAGAATGACGAAATTAGTATACCCCCATCCTATGGTGGAGGGTATAAAAATTCAAGAGAACTGACGGTAGTCATAAGGGAACAGTTTGTGTCAAGTTTCATGAGAATCGGACAGAGGGACGGACGGACGGACGGACAGACGGACGGACAGACGGACGGACAGACGGACGGACAGATGGACGGACAGACGAACGGACAGACAGACAGACGGACAGACAGACGGACGGACGGACGGACAGACAGGCAGACAGACAGACATACAAACAGACAGACAGACAGACGGACGGACGGACGGACATGGCTAGTTCAAATTAAAATGTCATGACGATCAAGAAAATTTTTACTTTATGGGGTCTTAGACAAATATTTCGAGGAGTTACAAACAGAATGACGAAATTAGTACACCCCCATCCTATGGCGGAGGGTATAAAAATTCAAGAGAACTGACGGTAGTCATAAGGGAACCGTTTGTGTCAAGTTTCGTGAGAATCGGACAGAGGGACGGACAGACGGACGGACGGACAGACGGTCGGACAGACGGACGGACATACGGACGGACAGACGGACGGACAGACGGACGGACAGACGGACGGACAGACGGACGGACAGACGGACGGACAGACGGACGGACAGACGGACGGACAGACGGACGGACAGACGGACGGACAGACGGACGGACAGACAGACGGACAAACGGACGGACAGACAGACGGACGGACAGACTGACAGAGGGACGGACGGACGGACATGGCTTGTTCGACTTAAAATGTCATGATGATCAAGAAAATTTGACGATCAAACAGAATAACGAAATTAGTATACCCCCATCCTGTGGTGGAGGGTATAAAAATGCAAGAGAACTGACGGTAGTCATAAGGGAACCGTTTGTGTCAAGTTTCGTGAGAATCGGACAGAGGGACGGACAGACGGACGGACGGACAAACGGACGGACGGACAAACTGATGGACCGACGGACGGACAGACAATGGACATGGCTTGTTTGACTTAAAATGTCATGACGATCAAGAAAATTTTTATTTTATGGTGTCTTAGACAAATATTTCGAGGAGTTGCAAACAGAATGACGAAATTAGTATGCCCCCATCCAATGGTGGAGGGTATAAAAATTCAAGAAAACTGACGGTAGTCATAAGGGAACCGTTTGTGTCCAGTTTCGTGAGAATCGGTTCACACATGATGATATTATTGCAATATTAGTCCAAACCAGACGAACATATATTTGGGAGTTTAATCCAAATCTGAAATGATTTCTCCCAATTTATCTCCAGGTCATAAAAGGTGCCATTGCCAAATTTGAAGAAAAAGTGATGAAAATTGTGACCTGTGTACTTTGTACACAAATTAACATATATAGAAGAACAGTCAGACAGACGGACATAGCTAAATCGAATCAGAAAGTGATTCTGAGTCCATCGGTGTGCTTATCAATGGAGTTCCATCGGGGTGTTACAAAAAATGCTCTATCGGTGTGCTTATCATTGGGGTTCCATAGGGGTATTACAAAAATATGCTCTAAGCTATAATACCCTGCACCACAGTAGTGGTGTAGGGTATACAAACGTATGGAAGTATTCTTAATCCATATTCTCAGAATTCATTAACTTTTTCTCGACATTACTACCTTTTGCCTGTACTTTTATTCCGAGTCGGTCAAAAAACGAGTTGCAAGCTGCACGAATGTAGCTAAGCATATGTTTAAGTGGCAGCCTGCCATCAGACTCACTTAGACATTTTCGTCGATTGTGATACCACAGGAACAGAAAAAGGAAGATGCCTTCTAATTCCTACCGCTGAACCATCCAGATCGCTTTAAAAAGCCCAACAACTTGCAAATGTTCACATCCACTAAATCACATAGGTTCTCAAAGAAATGGGAACCTAAAGTGGAACTCCTTCTGACTGCCAGAGCGGTAGATGTTCTATAGTCTCTTCTTCGATGTACTCACAGCAGCTGCAGACAGTAACGACTGTCAAAACAATGACTGCGACATCTGTTCTAGCCAGTGACAGCAAAGCGGTAGAACTCTTCATGTCTAGATTAGGCCACATAGTTTTGGAATGCTCACAGCGCCCTCTTTGCGTCCATCTCTCATTCGTTGTAATTTGGTCCTAATTCTGAAAACTTAGCTTACATGTCGCTAGAGGCACACATGCACGAATGTATCTGAGGATATTTTGGCTTATTCCAAGTACAAGGGATTTTCTCAGCGCATCATATTTGTATACCCACCTTTATAGGAGGGCACCGTAGCGCAGAGGTTAGCATGTCCGTCTATGACGATAAACGCCTGTGTTCAAATCTTGGAAAGAATATCAGAAAAAATTATCAGCGGGGGTTATCTTCTCCTAATTTGGCGACATTTGTGAGGTACATTTCCATTTGGTATGTTAGCCATGTAAAAACTTCTCCCCAAAGAGATATCCGACACGCCGTTCGGATTCGGCTATAAAGAGTAGGCTACTTTTCATTGAGCTTAAACTTGAATCGGACAGCATTCAGGGATTTGTGGGAAGTTTGTCCCCGTTCCTTAGTGGAATGTTCATGGGCAATTTAGCAATTTTTATACCCTCCAACATAAGATGGGTATACTAATTTCGTCATTCTGTTTGTAACACCCCGAAATATGCGTCTAAGACCCCATAAATTATATATATTCTTGATCGTTATGTCATTTTAAGTCGATCAAGCCATGTCCGTCCATCCGTCTGTCCGTCCGTCCGTCTGTCCGTCCGTCCGTCCGTCTGTCCGTCCGTCCGTCCGTCTGTGGAAAGCAAGCTAACTTTCCAAGGAGTAAAGCTAGACGCTTGAAATTTTGCACAAATACTTCCTATTAGTGTAGGTCATTTGGCATTGTAAATGGGCCATATCGGTCCATGTTTTGATATAGCTGTCATATAAACCGATACGGGATCTTGACTTCTTGAGCAGCTAGAGGGCGCAATTCCTATCCGATTTGGCTGAAATTTTGCACGAGGTGTTTTATTATGACTTCCAACAACTGTGCTGAGTATGGTTTAAATCGGTCCATAACCAGATATAGCTGCCATATAAACCGATCTTGAGTCTTGACTTCTTGAGCCTCTAGAGGGCGCAGTTCTTATCCGATTTGAATGAAATTTTGCACGAAGTATTTTGTTATGATATCCAAAAATTGTGCTAAGTTAGATTCAAATCGATCAATAACCTGATATAGCTGTTATATAAACCGATCTTGGGTCATGACTTCTTGAGCCTCTAGAGGGCGCAATTCTTATCCGATTTGAATGAAATTTTGCACGAAGTATTTGGTTATGATATCCAACAACTGTGCTAAGTTAGATTCAAATCAGTCAATAACTTGATATAGCTGTCATATATACCGTTCTGGGGATCTTGACTTCTTGAGCCACTAGAGGGCGCAATTCTTATCCGATTTGAATGAAATTTTGCACGAAGTATTTTGTTATGATATCCATTAACTGTGCCAAGTATGGTTGAAGTCGGTCCATAATCTGATATAGCTGTCATAAAAACCGATCTGGGATCTTGACTTCGTGAGCTTCTAGAGGGCGCAATGAGCTTCTAGAGGGCGCAATACGATGACGTATTTTTTTATGACTTTCAACAACTGTTCCAAATAAGGTTCAAATCGGTTCATAACCTGATAAAGCTGTCATATAAACCGAGTTGGGATCTTGGCTTATTGAGCCTCTAGTTTCAGTTTAGATCCCTAGAAGACTAAATTTTTATCCAATTTGGCTGACATTTTGCACATCGTTTTTCATGACTTCCGTTATAAGTGTGGTCTAAATCGAGGACAACCTGATATAGCTCCCATATAAACCAATGTTCTGATTTGACACATTGAGCCCTTTCACAAGTATTATCCGATTTGAACTTGACCGATTTGAAAACGGTTTAAAACCCCATATAGCCCCCATACGAAACTATCCGCCGATTAGTCTTCTTCGGCCCCAAGAAGCTTACATTTTTACTTGTTACTTGTTTAAACTCACTGTCTCCTTATTATAGCCCTTTATATGTTCATTGCCATGCCACTACATCCCCAAACAGGATATTAAAGATTTTCATCACAATGGCTAACCCAGGCCAAAAGACCAAATATTCATTATGGCGTCAAAGACACCTCCACATTATTTGACCGTCGTGTGTGGTCTGGGTGGGCATATCAGCCATTATGTGGGGTTTTGGACTCAAGTGGAATGGAGATTATTTAATTGGCTCTTATAGAGCAGGTTTATAAGCAGCAGCAGCAGTTGCCGCTGATATTGCTGCTGTTGCTTGTGGTGATGACAGGGCTAAGGGTCTTCCCAAAAATGTATCCCAAAAATGCCGTGAAAACTGAAAGCATTGGTTGTTGTTAGATGGTAAAGATTTTTGTGTCCTTTGTTAACTTATGGGCTCTAAGCAGCTAATAATAAGTCAATTCAAGCTCAGGTTGCCATTGAGAGCCTGATAGCTTCAAGTATTATATTTATAACGATACATTATTTGTTTGCCTTTAAATTTCAAACTAAAGGCATAAGGAGGAAGGCCCCATATTGCAAATTTGCCCATGAACATTCCGTAAAGGAACTGAGGCAAGTCCGAACAGTGTGCCGCAGAGCGACACCTCTTTGGGGAGAAGTTTTTACATGACAAAGTACCTCACAAATGTTGCCAGCATTAGGAGGGGATAACCACCGCTGAACAAATTTTTGATGTTTCTGCCAGGATTCGAACCTAGGCGTTCAGCGTCATAGGCGGACATGCTAACCTCTGCGCTACGATATGCTTTTCCCAAAATTTGGATATCGAATTCGTTCCTGCTTCTAAACACCGTTCCATATTGTTTTACTTTGAAATACCTTTTACTTCGAATATGTCTGCATGAGAGTCCCCAAATTTTGTGCCAGTGTCACATTTTATCCCGCTCGTTCCAATAGAAGGTACAATAGAAGGTTTAAAGGGTTTTGGCAATCATGACTAATATATTGTCACAAACTTCGATATTATTCACAAAAGTAGATGGCGGCGAAGTATAACCACGTTCACTATGGTATACCAAACTATATGACATTTGTTTTATTGACAGCTCATTACATATAGCATTTCTGATTTTATTTAAAACGAATGTTATTCGAAATAGTTTTCATGCGTAATAGTGTGATTGCGTTATATTTGGCTAAAAAATCTCAATCAGCTCTAGTTGGCGAACTCAAATACCTCAAAGTCAACAAAACGTTTGTGTACCGCTCCATAAATCATTATAATGATGATTTTAGTGTTGAAAATGCCATGGCGGTTGTCCAAAACAAGAAACAACAACTCACTGTCCAAATTTTCGGCGAAATCGGACAATAAATATGCCTTTTATGAGCCCAAAACCTTAAATCGAGAGATCGGTCTATATGGCAGATCCATCCAAATCTGGACCGATCTGTGTTAAATTGAAGAAAAATGTTGAAAGGTCTTACACAACACACTGTCCCAAATTTCGGCAAAATCGGACATAAATGCGCCTTTTATGGGCTCAAAAACCTTAAATCGAGGGATCGGTCCATATAGCAGCTATAACCAAAACTGGACCGATCTGTGTCAAATTAAAGATAGATGTCGAAGGGCCTAACACAACTCCCTTTCCCAAATTTCAGCAAAATCGGATAATTAATGTGGCTTTTATGGGCTCAAAACCATAA
Organism: Stomoxys calcitrans; assembly: GCF_963082655.1. Taxonomy (NCBI): domain Eukaryota; kingdom Metazoa; phylum Arthropoda; class Insecta; order Diptera; family Muscidae; genus Stomoxys; species Stomoxys calcitrans. Next base: position 168,503,247 of record NC_081555.1, on the reverse strand, counting down.
ATCGAGAGATCGGTCCATGTGGCAGATATATCCAAATCTGAACCAATCTAGACCAAATTGAAAAATGATGTCGAAGGGCCTAACACATCTCACTGTCCTAAATTTCGGCGACATCGGACGATGAATACTCCTTTTATGGGCCCAACACCTTAAATCGAGGGATCGGTTCATATGGGGGCTATATCCAAATCTGAACCGATATGAGTCAAATTGAAGAAGGATGTCGAAGGGCCTAACACATCTCACTGTCCCAAATTTCGGCGACATTGGACAATAAATGCGACTTTTACGAGCCTAAAACCTTAAATCGAGAAATCGGTCTATACGACATCTATATCCAAATCTGGACCGATCAGAGCCAAATTGCAGAAATATGTCGAAGGGCCTAACACAACTCACTGTACCAAATTTCAGCAAAATCGCATAATAAATGTGGTTTTTATGGGCCTAAGACCCTAAAACGCCGGATCGGCCTATATGACAGCTATATCCAAATCTGTACCGATCTGTGCCAAATTGAAGAGGGATGTCGAAGAGCCTGTCACTGTCCCAAATTTTGGCCACATCGCACAATAAATTCGCCTTCTATGGCCCAAAACGTTAAATCGAGAGATCGGTCTATATGGCAGCATATCCAAATCTGGACCGATCGGGGCCTTTTATGGGTTCAAAAACCTTAAATCATGGGATCGGTCCATATGGCAGCTATATCCAAATCTGGACCGATCTGCGTCAAACTAAAGATGGATGTCGATTGGCCTAACACAACTCACTCTCCATAATTTTGGCAAAATCGGATAATTAATGTGGCTTTTAATGTGGATAATCGGATAATGTGGCCTTAATCGGCGGATCGGTCTATATAGGAGCTATATCCAAATCTGGACCAAATTGACGAAGGATTGTCGAAAGGCCTAACACAACTCACTGACCCCAATTTCAGCAAAATCGGATAATAAATGTTGTTTTTATGGGTCTAAGACCTTTAATCGGCGGATCGGTCTATATGGGGGCTACATCAAGAAATAGTCCGATATAGCCCATCTTCAAACTTAACCTGCTTATGGACAAAAAAAGAATCTGTTTAAGGTTTCAGGACAATATCTTTATTTTTAAAGACTGTAGCGTGATTTCAACAGGCAGACAGACGGACAGACGGAATGACATGGCTAGATCGTTTTAGATTTTTACGCTGATCAAGAGTATATATATATACTATATAGTGTCGGAAATGGATACTTCGATGTATTGCAAACGGAATAACATCCTTCGGTGAATGGTATAACAATTTTCCAATTAAGCTTTTCGTGTTTTCTTAACCGATTTAAGCGGTGGTACCCCAAAAACACGAAATTGGTAAAAAGAATTTTGCGGTCAAATAACCTGGGTGGATGCCCCTCCCAAAACCCACCCGAGCGGACTTGTGTACCGATTTTGACAATATGGGTATCAAATGAAAGGTATTTAGGAGTAGAGTACGAATTTGGTATACAAATTTCACTCTTAATTTTCGAGGGGGTCCCCCACCCCAAAAAAAGCCCCAAGAGGACACTTTCACCGATTTGGGCAATATGGAAATCAAATGAAAGGTATTTAAGAGTAGAGTACGAACTTGGCATTAAAATGTTACGTTAGGTGTCGGAGGGCCCCCACCCCTAAAAACACAAACCAACACGACACTTTAACCGCTATGAGTAATATGGGTATCAAATGAAAGGTATTCAAAAGTAGAATACAAATCTGACACAAAAAATTTGTTTTTGGCGCGAAATATTTGAAAGGCCGTACCAGCCGCCCCAAATAGGACTTATTTCTTGACGTAACCGTATAGGGCTCAGACAAAATAAGAGAGCGAAAGAAGGCGCAGCGGAGTGGGCCCTGTCCAGCTAGTCTTATATACGAAAATGAATTTGTGTTTGTTTGTCTGTCTGCTCCTTATAGACACAAAAACGGCTCAAACGATTTTCTTGACATTTTTACATATGGAGCATAATGATCCCATGGTGAAAATAGGGTACTACATTTTTTGATATCTGAAGTGAGGGCGGACCTTCCCCCTTACCCTAATTTTCAGAAACGCCACATCTCGGAGATGAGTAGTGCGATTTAAGCGAAATTTTGGGTGCTTTCTCATAGTAACCTAAACACAAAAATTTGGTATCTAAATTACGGATGGGGCACCTAGCGGGGCCACCCCACCCCAAAACCTACCAAATATATATATACACTAATCACGACAATATGGGACTCAAATGAGAGGTATTTAAGATTAGAAAACGTATTTGTTGTCCAATTGACGGACCAAGTGTTTGGGGGACCAGCCCAACCGTTAAAACACCCCTAAATCGGACATATTTACCGACCATGGCAATATGGAACTCAAATGAAAGTTATTTGAGATATCTAAATGTGGGATCAAGTTTCTGTCCCCAAACAGGACTTATTTACTGACCATTGCAATATGGGGCTCAAATAACAGGTATATGAGTGTAGAACACGAATCTGGTATCCAAAGGTGGGACCATGTTTTTGGGGCACCGAGCACAAATTTACTGACCAAATGAGAGATATTTGAGATTAGAAAACGAATTTAATAACCAATTTTGGGGCCAAGCGTTTGGAGGACGCCTTATCCCATAAACTTCCCTTAAACTAAAGTCAATATGGGGTTTGAAATAAATGGTATTTAAGAGAAGAGCACGATGCGGATATATTTTCAGGGCCACGTGCCTGGGGACATCCTTATATATTTACGGGTCAAGGCAGTATGGGGCTCAAATAAAAGGTATTTGGAAGTGGAGTATGAAATTCATACCCACTTTCGGGACGACATTTGTGTTTGCTTGCATGAAAGGTATTCGGGAGTAGAGTAAGAATATGGTCAGGAAGTAGGAATAGGCTTTATAATTTATTGATAACGGAAGGGGGCGGACCGTCCACCATTACCCCAAAACACCACCCAAAATCTAAAGTGGATCGATAAGGACAATATGGGTATCAAATGAAAAGTATGCGGGAGTAGATAAGGAATCTGACATACAAATTCATATCGAAGAATAGGGGGTTACCCCACCCCCACAAAAACGTCGAAAATGGGCACATTAGCCAATCACGGATATATGGGACTCGGTTTGTTTGTTCCGTATAGACTGAAAAACGGCAGAACCGATTTTCTCGAAATTTTCGCATACTGTCTGGAAGGAAACATAGTAGATAATATAATTCTTCGGTATCGGAAGGGGGACGGACCAAAAACTTAGCCCAAAAATAAAAGTGAACCGATCGGGACAATATAGGTATCAAATGAAAGGTATTGCAGAGTAGAATACGAATATGATATTAAAATTTTAATCTGGAAGGAAGAACATTACCACCAGGAACAGAGAAGGGGCAAATTCTTACACATCAACGAGTGTTTTCCGATTCAAGTTTAACTCAATGATAAGGGACCTTTTTTATAGCCGAATCCCAACAGCGTTCCGCAGTGCGACACCTCTTTGGGGAATATTTTTAAATGATCATGCATGGCATTGTACCTCTCAAATGTCGCCAACATTAGGAGGGGATAAACACCGCTTTGTCCGATGTTCTAGCCAGGTTTCGAACGCTTTCAGCGTCATAGGCTACAATGGCACGAATTCGATATTCGCATTCAGGGCGAAGTGTCCCCACCCTAAAAAGATATTAGTGAGTTAAAGGAGGCGCAGCGGAGCGGGTCGAGTTCTGCTAGTCGCTTATATAAACAAGTCTCTCATTAAAATTGATTGTACCTTTCGAGTCGCAGTATATATCCTATATTAAGAAAATTCAAGTGACAATGCCTTCTAATTGCATCCATAATGTCTATCAAGTTTAGCTATCAATTCAAGTTAAATGTGACAATTATTAAACACTTCATATAATTACAGCAATCACTTTATTTTAAGTCCAAATGTAACACACATACAAAGCAAAACATACACATACGTATATAGGCCCACTCTTATCAAAATAATGATGCAAGTGTAAAATTGAAAGCAATTTATTAATACTTTTCCTTCATTGGATATAGGCCTCAATGGATTTTAGCATACAGGGAAGGGAAGAGAACATGTGTAAGAAAGCCTTGAGCATCCTTAAGGGCACACCCATACACTTAGCCAGCAATGAAACGGAAGGAAATGAGTATGCATGCAAAAATTAATTTCGTTTCCTGTTCGCATCCAACAAGAGGATGTCAGGGCAATGTGCAATGCCCTGGCACTTCATCACCTTTGTATATCCCACGTGCCAAGACCATTGAAGTGGGCAGAGTTGATTGAAATATTGTCGCAAGCAACAAGACGTTGTTTGCTAACAGTCAACTAGGACTCTTCAGTTCCTTCAGATGGGGGTAGTAGACAAGCTATTGGCAAACATTTTCCATGCTGCAATGCTATGGCTATGTCTCAAATGGCTTGACTTGCTCTTGTGGGTTGTTTTTGCAAAGAAAGTGGAACGGGAAAATGTCTGAAATGTCAGTGATGCCACCTTATTTAGAAGTTTCTCTCCAAATGTTATGTAAAAAGGGCCTAACACAACTCACTGTCCCAAATTTCAGCAAAATCGGATAATAAATGTGACTTTTTTGGGCCTTATACCCTAAATCGGCGGATCGGTCTATATGGGAGCTAGATCCAAATCTGAACCGATCTGTGCAAATTGAAGAAGGATGTCGAGGGGCCTAACACAACTCACTGTCACAAATTTTGACAAAATCGGAAAATAAATGTGGCTTTTATGGGCCTAATACCCTAAATCGGCGGATCGGTCTATATGGCAGCTATATCCAAATCTGAACCGATCTGTGCCAAATTGAAGAAGGATGTCGAGGGGCCTAACACAACTCACTGTCACAAATTTTGGCAAAATCGGAAAATAAATGTGGCTTTTATGGGCCTAAGACCCCAAATCGGCGGATCGGTCTATATGGGAGCTATATCCAAATCTGAACCGATCTGTGCCAAATTGAAGAAGGATGTCGAGGGGCCGAACACAACTCACTGTCCCAAATTTCAGCTAAATCGGACAATAAATGCGCCTTTTATGGGTCCAAAACCATAAATCGAGAGATCGGTCTATATGGCAGCTATATTAAAATCTTGACCGATATGAACCAAATTAAACAAGGGGGTTAAAGGGCCTAACACAACTCACTGTCCCAAATTTTGGCAAAATCGGACAATAAATGCGCCTTTTATGGTTCCAAAACCTTATATCGATAGATCGGTCTATATGCCAGCTATATATAAATCTGGACCGATATGAGCCAAATTGAACATGGATGTCGGAAGGCCTAACACAACTCACTGTCCCAAATTTCAGCAAAATCGGATAACAAATGTGGCTTTTATGGGCCTAAGACCTTAAATCTGAGGACCGGTCTATATGGGGGCTATATCACAAAATATATCTTCCGAAATAGTTCATCTCCGAACTTAACCTGCTTATGGACAAATAAAGAGTCTGTGCAAAGTTTCAGCTCAATGTCTCTATTTTAAAAGACTGTAGCGTGATTTCAACAGATAGTCGGTCAGACGGACGGACATGGCTATATCGTCTTAGATTTTTACTACGATCAAGAATATATATTCTTTACTAGTCCAACCGGGCCCGCTCCACTGCGCCTTCTTTAACTCTCTAATATCTTCTTAGGGTGGGGACACTTGGACCCAAATTTTAAAATCATATTTGTGTTCTGGTCTCCACTTCCTTTCGTTTGATACGCTTATTGTGCCCATCGGACCACTTTCGGTTAAGGGTGGCATTTTTGTGGTAAGGGGGAGGGTCCCCCTTTAAGAAGATCGGTTCAGCCAAGTATCATATAGTCATAATGGGTCTAATGACGTTTTTGAGGGGTGGCGTGACAACCTATACATCGATCTGATTTTATATGCCAGATTCGAAATCTACTCTTGAATACCTTTCATTTGAGCCCCATATTGGAATGAACGTTCAATTTTAATACCATATTCGTATTCTTCTCTCCAATACCTTTCATTTGATACTTATATTGTCCCGATCGGTTCACTTTTGATTTTGGTTGATTTTGTGTGTTCGGCATAAGGGGGAGGGTCCGTTCCCCTTCCGATACCAAAAAATTATATAGCCTATGTTTTCCTCCAGACCAACCTACACAATATTCAAACATTTCGAGAAAATCGCTTCTGCCATTTTTCTGTCTATTCGGAACAATCAATCCGAGTCCCATATATCCATGATTGACTAATTTTCCCATTTTGGGCGTCTTTGTGGGGGTGGGGTGACCCCTTATATTTCGACACGAATTTTTATGCCGGATTCGTTATATACTCCCGCATACTTTTCATTTGATACCCATATTGTCCTTATCGGTCCACTTTTGATTTGGGTGGTGTTTTTTGGGGTAACGGTGAAGGGTCCTCCCCCTTCCGTTATCAGTAAATCATAAGGCCTATTCCTACTTCCTGACCCTATTCGTAATCTACTCCCGAATAACTTTCATTTGAGTCCCATATTGTCATGATCATCAAATAAACCTATTTTAAGGGGTTTTGGGGCTGGGGCGATCCCCCAGGTACATGAACCCAACTTTTATTATGAATTTCGTACTCTACTCTTGAATACCTTTCATTTGAATCCCATATTGTCTCGATCGGTTCACTTTTATATTTGGGTGGTACTTTTTAGGTAAGGGGGAGAGCCCGCCCCCCTTCCGATATCAAAGTGCCACACAAATACATGCCACTGTTCGCGTTAACTGGCATTCACGGCACGAGAATGTGGAAGATCCCATCGTTGCGAAGCAAGGTATTCGGGCACGGTAATCGAAAGAAGTTACACCCTAATATACGATAGAATACACGGCTTGGTGGCTAGGTGTCAACCCCTAATAAATGGCATTGTTCCGGCTCACTGGGGATGATGGCACGAGGAGGCGAGAGTTAACTCCGTGGACATAAATTTGGGTTTTTGGCACGGTGGCGAGTAAGAGGCAAGAAGGCACACCCTATTATAAGGCGCAATACTCGGATTGGTGGCTAGGAGACACACCTAATTATAGAGCGGATTGGGGGCCAGATAGTACACCCTAGCATACGACACTGTTCAGTTCACTCGCGTTGAGATCACGAGGAGGCGAGAAGGTACTCTGTTAGCATACAATAAGTTTTCCCCAAAGGTTGTAAACAACATTCGATGTCAACAAATCCTTGGATTTTGTTGTTATCTACTCACCGGTCGTTGAGGGAGAAAACGACTTAAGTGCTATTGTTTGTAATTAGGCAATACAAACTTACTCAACTCTCGTTGGTTTACTGAAAGCAACTATTCAATTCATTGTTTGTAACCAAAGGTTTGGGCGAAAACGAAGCCTGCTTACTGTCGTCGTCACAAGACCTAACAAAACTCATTAACCCAAAGTTTAGCTAAGTCGGGTAATATATGTGCGTTTAATGAGGCCAAGGGGGGGGCTTTATTCAAATATGGTCCCATCATGACCATACTCGGCACGTTTGTCGAATACAACTTCCTGTACCAAATTTCGGGTGTAAACTGCGTCTTCTATGTGGGAAAGAAGTCAAATTGGCAGATCGGTCATTAATATATCAAGATATAGTCCGATATAGCCCATCTTCGAACTTAACCTGCATATGGTAACCTTAGGAGTTATATAAAATTTAAATTTTTGGGATTCCCAAAAATGGCAACTCTGCTTCTGCCTACAAAGTACAGAAATGCAAATGCACACAACCATATTCACAACATACATATGTATGTGTGTGTGTGTGTGTATTAAATTCCTTTAGATTTATTTTGCCCTAAAATTCATTACGCACACTTTGAAAAGAAAGGGGGGTTGCAGTATGAAGGCAACATACTGCCTATATGCGTATGTGTGGCATGTTACATGACTGCATGGCAAAGTGAAGCTGTGATAATGATGACATAATTAGCACAAAATCTATAACATGACACATACGAAATTCCTTCTGTGTCAGAGAGTGGCAGTCAAGCATGGTAAGATATGTTGTTATAGGTGTTGCCATGCCATGTTGCCACTGTCTGTGCCATTATCTTAGGGATGTGCGGTGGGGGGTATTGGGGAGGGTGTGTGGGAAGGCACATTATGATATTGTTGTCACCTTTGTATTTTATAGTTTAATTATGAGGCCTAAGAGACAATAATTGAAATGTTAATTACCGAAGTGGAATGCATTTCCACAATAAATGACTTGACTTGGCTGGTAGGCAGGCAGGCATTCTTTATGGTTGGGGGCAATGTCTTCATTATGATAGACAAAAGCATGTCCTAGATTGAAGACAATTTATGCAAGGGTTAGAGAAGCCTTTAGAAGCTATCAAAATGTGTAGCATACCTTTAGGCATGTACTTGTTGACAGCTTAAAATACTTTTTGATATTCTCATTTCATATTTAAGAGTCACTCTTAGAAATTCTATAATGACATGACTTCCTACATGCTTGAATGAAGCTTTTAAACCATGTTTACACTGGAGCCCAAATCTACTTGATTTGAAATAATCTCCAAAACTCGTTTACACTTCGATTCAAGTGATTTGTATATGTCAACAGGGATGTTTTTGACACCATTTTTATTGTCATCAGCATTTTGATTGTGTTCGCCATATATATTGGGTTGCCCAAAAAGTAATTGCGGATTTTTCATATAGTCGGCGTTGACAAATTTTTTCACAGCTTGTGACTCTGTAATTGCATTCTTTCTTCTGTCAGTTATCAGCTGTTGCTTTTAGCTTGCTTTAGAAAAAAAGTGTAAAAAAAGTATATTTGATTAAAGTTTATTCTAAGTTTTATTAAAAATGCATTTACTTTCTTTTAAAAACTCCGCAATTACTTTTTAGGCAACCCAATATTTTGTAGTCGGCATATTAAGTGGTGAAGCGATTTCAATAAATTTCACTACAAAATTTTATAATATCAATAAGAAATTGTCAGATGTTGTAGTTATGCTGTCCATAACTACAGATAATAGCCATTGTTCAATACAAAACGCAGTGTTGCATTTGAATTTCGAAGGAGATTTGCTGGATATCTCCTCAAATAAGTAAACTTGCTCACACTGAAAATGTATGGAAAACCTTGTTGCAAACCACCAGTTTTTCGAAATCTCGTCATAAATCTAGATTTGCTTCAAGTCCAAGTTAAACTATTACTCGTAATTAAAAAATATTTTAAAATATCATAGACTACCTTAAGGGGAAAATAAATAAAAATTTTGATATATATCTGTTTAGAATCTTAAAAGGTAAGACTCATAGCAAAATACTAAACAATTTGTTTCTACACATAGAACTATGATTATTAAATTTCACTCATTCTTATTTAAGCAACTTTTGAAAATTTCCTCACAAAAGTATGCACTAATTTGCCCATCCCTCACAAGTATGCTTTAAATAAAAACCATATAAATATTGCTGAATATAAAAATTTGGTTAAATGTTCATAAATTCCAGATAGAAATGAGCACATTATATCTTTTAATGGTTGCCATAATAATTTCAAAAGATGTTATTTGGAACATGTTTTAAGATAACCCAAAAACAACAACAACAGCAAGTACAACATCAACCGAATTTGAACAATATTGCTTGGCGAACTGCAACACCTTGGCTATTCATACGAAAAATTGCTGTGCGAGTTTTGGCCAGCTTTGGATAAAGCCAAAGTAAAATACCTCAGCAGTTTTATTTTTCCAATTTTTGTTTTTTTTTTTTTTTTTTGGAGTCTATAACAGAAAACTTAAACAGCCGTTGTCCATGGGCACCATGGGGCATGGATTGTTACCATACTCTGGGTATAGTTATTAATGTGCAACACGGTACAAGTTGTAGGTTACAAAATCAGCGACATTGGCACGCCTACAAAACAGACAATGTTGCGGTCGCGTAAGCATGACAACGTCAGTAACATAACTAACCAAGCGTACGAGCCTTACGCCATCATGGGATAGGTCCTAAAGTAGGAACTCACACAATGACAATGCTAAAGGCATCTACGACACTAAAACAAACAAAAAAAAAAAAAATGGCCACAGACACAAAAAGCTGAGTTGCACGAATTCTAGGCATAGAAAATATAGAACAGAACATGGAAATACATTTTATATCGCACTAGGAAACCAGGAGGTGGACTACTACTCCATGCAGCCAATGTCATCATGTCCCAGCAAGAGGAATTACAAACAATTTCACAAGTATTTCGCTGGTAGTGACTTTCGAAGTTTTGAGAACGTGTTACTAGTTTGAATGGTTGGAGGGTGATGTTTGATGGGGTAGGTATGAAATGAAATGGTAATTTTAGAGCCACATTTGTCGCTGAAATTTTGGTTTGCAATCTCTCTGAATCCGAGCAGCATAAATGGTTATTTCAGCCTCTTTCAATGTCTCTAAAAATTTAATACCCAGACAAACTTAATGCCTCTAACCCCGTCACCTGGGTCTGCTACTCCTTGAAGAACATACCAGACTAATTCCAAATTCATTTACCATCATTATTATTCTAGCCATCCGTTGGACTCATGCTGCTTAGTTGTGCAATATTCGTGGATAATTTTGCTTACGCGCCTAAATGTAGGCATTGTCACATGCACTAAACTGACACCCGAAATTATGCAACAAACAAAACGATAACAACAGCGACTATAATTCGAAAAAATAAGAGCACTCGCTTCATTCATGTAATGAAAGGTTTTTAAGCTGAAACTGCATTCTATGGCAATGGCAAGGCGCGACATTTAATGAGATGTCCGAATCCGCGTCCGTATCCGTAACCCTGTCCATGTTCGTGTCCATGGCGGTGATTGGGGTGACGGTTCTCGTTCTGGGCCTTGTTGTCACTGTCGTGTTGGGGGTTGCATAGACCATGTCATGTTGTTATGTTTGGTCAGTTTGATGTGGGTCTGTCCTTTTTAGTTTCGCCTTCATGCTTTTGGTGTATTATTGCCATGGTAGCACAGTGTCGTCGAGGAAAAACGTTTTTAAAATAAGGAGCATACATAATTCAGAAAGAAAATATATGCCAAGTTGATTGAGAAAGGAAAAGAAAGGAATCAAATAAACTACCTATTGCCTAGAGGTAAGTGTATCTGGAAAAAGACACTGGTTTGAAGTAAAGCGTACATTTGCCTTGAGGAGTATTTTTTAAAGTATTGTAATATGCAAAGTACATGGTAGCTTTGTAAGTACAAAGTGCTTTTTTAAGTACAAGGTACTTTTTTGAGTACAAGGTACTTTTTTAAGTACAAGTTACTGTTTTAAGTACAAGGTAAATTTTTTAGTACAAGGTACTTATTTAAGTACAAGCTACTTTTATAAGCACAAGGTTCTTTTTAAAGTGCAAGGTACATTTTAAAGTGCAAAGTACTTTTTTAAATGCAGGGTATTTTTTTTTCAAGTACATGGTACTTTTTTAAGTACAAGTTACTTTTTTAAGTGCAAAGTACTTTTTTAAGTAGAAGGTTTTTTTTTAAATACAAGGTACTTTTTTAAGTACGAGGTACTTTTTTAAGTACAAGGTACTTTTTTAAGTACACGGTACTGTTTTAAGTATAAGATACTTTTTTAAGTACAAGCTACTTTTATAAGCACAAGGAACTTTTTAAAGTGCAAAGTACTCTTTTAAGTACAAGGTACTTTTTTAAATACAAGTTATATTTTTTAGTAGAAGGTATTTTTTAGGTGTAAAGTACTTTTTTAAGTATAAGCTACTTTTATAAGCACAAGTTACTTTTTTAGCACAAACTGCTTTTATAAGCACAAGATACTTTTTAAAGTGCAAAGTACTTTTTAGACTACAAGGTACTTATTTTAAGTACAAGGTAATTTTTTAAGTACAAGGTATTTTTTTAAGTATAAGGTAATTTTATGAGTACAAGCTAATTTTATAAGCACAAGGTACTTTTTAAAGTGCAAAGAACTTTTTTAAGTGCAAGGTATTTTTTTGAGAACAAGGTAATTTTTTAGGTATAAGGTAATTTGATGCGTACAAGCTACTTTTATAAGCACAAGATATTTTTTAAAGTGCAAAGTACTTTTTTAAATACGAGGTACGTTTTTAAGTACAAGATACTTTTTTAAGTACAAGGTACTTTTCAAAGTGCAAAGTACTTTTTTAAGTGCAAGGTATTTTTTTTAAGTACAAGGTTATTTTTTAAGTACTATGCACATTTTTAAGTTAATACAAATTTTTTAAGTACAAGCCACTTTTTTAAGTACAAGGTATTTTTTTTTTAAGTACAAGGTATTTTTTTTTAAATACAAGGTACTTTTTTAAGGACCGGGTAATTTTTTAAGTACAAGCTAGTTTTTTAGCTACAAGGTACTTTTTTAAGTACCAGGTACTTTTTTAAGTTCAATTTTTTTTTTATAGTATAAGGTACTCTTAAAAGTACAAGGTACTCTTTTAAATTCTAGGTACTTTTTTAAATTCAACCTACTTTTTTATATACAAGGTACTTTTTTAAATACGAGGTACTGTTTTAAGTATAAGGTACTCTAAGACGATCAAGCCATGTCCGTCCATCTGTCTGTTGAAATTACGTTTCAATCTTTGAGAATATAGAGATATTGAGTTGAAACTTTGCACAAATCCTATTTTTGTTCATAAGCAGGTTAAGTTCGAAGATGGGCTATATCGCACTATATCTTGATATAGCCCCCATATAGACCGATCCGCCGATTTAGTGTCTTAGGCCCATAAAAGCCACATTTATTAACCTTTTCTGCTGAAATTCAGGGCAGTGAGTTGCGTTAGGCCCATTCGAGATTCCAGATTTGGATATAGCTGCCATATATAAGACCCATTAAAGCCACATTTATTATCCGATTTTGCTGAAATTTCGGACAGTGAGTTGCGTTAGGCCACTCGACATATTTCTTCAATTTGGCTCAGATCGGTCCAGATTTCGATATGGCTGCCATATAGACCGATATCTTGATATAAGGTTGTTGGTCCATAAAAGGCGTATTTTTTGTCCGATGTCGCCGAAAATTGGGACAGTGAGTTACGTTAAGCTTTTCGACAACTTTCTGCAATTTGGATATTTGGACATAGCTACCATATAGACTCATCTCTCGATTTAAGGTCTTTGGCCCATAAAATGCGCATTTATTGTCCGATTTAGTCGAAATTTTTGACAATGAGTTGTGTTAGGCCCTTCGATAGCCCTCTTCAATTTGGCCCCGATCGGTTCAGATTTGGATATAGCTTCCATATAGACCCATATCTCGATGTAAGGTTTTGGGCCCATAAAAGGCGCATTTATTGTCCGATGTCGCCGAAATTTGGGACAGTGACTTTGGTTAATCCTCTCGACATCTGTTTTCAATATGGCACATATCGGATCAGATGTGGATATAACTACCATATAGGACGATCTCTCGATTTAAGGTTTTGGGCCCATAAAAGGCGCATTTATTGTCCGATTTCGCTGAAATTTGGGACAATGAGTTGTGTTAGGTCCTTCGATAGCCTTCTTCAATTTGGCCCAGATCGGTTCAGATTTGGAAATAGCTGCCGTATGGATCGATCTCTCGATTTTAAGTCTTGTCCCCATAAAAGGCACATTTACAGTCCGATGTAGCTGAAATTTGACACAGTGACTTATGTTAGGCTTTTCGACATCCGTGTCGTATATGGTTCAGATCGGTATATATGGCTACTAACAACCAATATTTTGTTCTACAAAACTGAACAATGACTTGTACTTATTAGACCACTCAATATGCGTGTCGAATTTGGTCCAAATCGGAACATATTTCGAAAAAGGGGCTATGGGGGCATAAACTATGCTTTTTTTACCGGATTATGGCGAAAGGTGGTTTACATATATACCCGAAGTGGAGGGTATCCAAAGTTCGGCCCGGCCGAACTTAACACCTTTTTACTTGTTTAATTACAAGGTACATTTTTAAATACTTGGTACCTTTTTTAATACAAGGTACTTTTTAAGTACAAGGTACTTTTTTAAGTACAATGTACTTTTTAAGTACAAGGTACTTTTTTAAGTACAATGTACTTTTTAAGTACAAGGTACTTTTTTAAGTACAATGTACTTTTTAAGTACAAGGTACTTTTTTAAGCACAAGGTACTTTTTTAAATACAAGGTACTTTTTTAAGTACAAGGTACTTTTTTAAGTACAAGGTACTTTTTAAGTACATAGTACTTTATTAAGTACAAGGTACTTTTTAGAGTACAAAGTACTCTTTCCGAACTATATACTTTTTTAAGTACAGTCTTCTAAATTGCCAACATTCTTTACCCAACATTAGTCTGTCTAGTGCCGTTCCAAATTTTCGTCTTTCATCTTCATATGTCTCTTGGTTTTCCATACTGCGCCACTGTGCCTCCTTGCATTTTTCTCCTCCCCCTACGTTTCGTGGATGTTAATCTTCTGCATTATTTTTTTGCAATACGATTTTCATTTGTTATTTGTGCTGAAACGAAACGTTTGCAATTGACATAATGAGACTGTAATTGGAAGTGTGCGCCTTAGCATATGCTATGCTTTAGACGAATGCGACCGTATCTGCGAATCGCCATCAATCCCTTGGTTTGCAAATAAGGATGACGGGTGTCTATTTCTCTTTATTCTTGTTTGTTTGTGATTTTCCTTTGTTTTTTTTTTTGCATTTGGTCCTTTTGCACCAAATGGAGAACAAAAGAATTTTTATTACACTGCCGAACTAGCGAATCCATCAACGTCAAACCTCAAACTAACACGACTCATATTCCCGTACTGTGACTTTCTGGCTCTAAATGCCCTCCGACACTTTGCTTTTTTTGCAATTAATGCCATTTTTGTTGGTAGAAAAAAAAAAATTAAATAGAAGGGTTTATATTGTACAATTCATTTCTTCGTCAATGCCTGGAGGAGGGAAGTTTAATTTAAAAAGGATTGTTCAGTAGCTCCAGCAAAAAGTGTTTATGTCATCATCAGTCAATTTTCATTGTAGCTCAATCATTATTCCCTTCCCTCTATCAGATTTGCTTTCATAGACATTAGCTTTAGACTGACCACCATAGTAATTGAATTTAGATATTTTGTTTTTGTCACTACTTAACGAGACGACGATTTGGGAGGGGGAGTGTTTGGAGTCCTGCATTGGCTGCTTGTTTACCTTTATCAGCATGTCTGGTTTACTTTGTGCCAGTCATTGTGCAAACATGATTATGCAAGTTTTTAGTTCCACCATTTAAAACGCCTTATTTTTAATGCCATGGAACCAAGGGGAGTTTCAGTTGATGATGTTGACTATGGTCGCTGGATATCTAAATCCCCCTTTGAATAGGGCTGGGCTGAGGGGAGCTTATGCGATTCAATTGAGATGTTAAATAAACCGACATGTCAGCATTTGACATCAAAGTTTATTTGATTTTTCAATTATTTAGAGAGAAATCGATGAACCAACAACGACGGAGCTATTCAGTTGTATAAAAATAGATTTTTTCATAGCATACTTTAAGGGTGTGATAAAGGTGAAAATCTAAGCGTAGCATTAGGTGAAATATAATATGATTTAATATATTTATATTAAAATATAATTTTTTCTGCTTTAAGTTTCTTCTCCCAAACCGTACGACATCTTAGCAACTTGATTACGAAATGTAAAGAAATATACAGCTCTTAAGAACGAACCTCATTTTGATCTTCATCATGATCGGGTCCGACGAACATTTTAATGGCATATACCGTTTTAAGACCATGGGCAAATACAAGGCTAAATTATTACTCAATTTCGTAAAATCTCGTAAAAACTAGTGATGCTCAAGCCTTTGAAATCCGTGTCGAGTATGGTCAAGATTTAACCATATTTGGATATAGCGGTCATATAGACCAATCTCCCGATTTTGGGCCTTCGACTCATGAACGATGCATTTTTTGCCCAACTTTTCTGATTTTTTCTACAGTTAGTTGTGCTTACCCCTTTAACACCTGTACCGAAGATTGCCCAGATGAGACCATATTTGGAATTGCTGGCAAATGGACCGATCACAAGATTTACGGTTTTTGGCCCACACAAGGCTCAATTTTTATGCGATTTCGTTGAAATATAGAACATTGAGTTGTGTTAGAGTCCTTGAAATCAGTGCAGAGTATTGTCCACCTCGGATATAACCGTGATAAAGACCGATTTCATGCTCTAAGCCGAAACCGCTTTACTATCAAAGACCTTGTTCTGGGGGCATTGAAGCATTTGTCTGAATGAGCGAGGGCCAAGGGGTTGGCCTGAACCCCAGAAAGACTAAGGATAAAAGCTACGAATTTCATGGGACCTTTCCTGGATGGGGTAGTGTTGCCGCTCTCTCCGAAGTCCAAATACTTGGGCGTTATTCATGAGCAGAAACTAAGCTGGACGAGGAATGTCGAGGAGTGGAGAATGCGCTCTACTCCTGTCACAACTCGATAGGGAGTTGGAAGCTTAGGCTAGGCTGGCGAGGACCTATGGATGGTTCGTGTGGCATCGGGCTTCGGACAACTGTGCCATCTACAGGATGATTGGGAAGGCTCAGGGTACCGCGGGGGTTCTAATCTCTGCCCCGAGAGAGGCAGTGAATTCCACCGAGAAAGGCAGATCTTTGGCTTGTTCAATTGTGGTCAAGCCATGAAGATCGTCCAAATACTGGGGGTTCTATAGCTGGCGCTCCTCAAACTTTGAGGGATTCATTTACCTGGCGCCCCTTAAACTTTGGCGCAGAAGCTGTCATGTATGGAGCGACTAATTGTAAACCGTTATAGTCCTTCCGGGTTGGATATTGCTTTTGAAAAAAGGATCTCTGGGCTGGGGGTACCCTACCCATCCCGGGACTTTTTGTAAACACGGACGGGTCTAAATTGGGGTGGGGGGGGGGTGGGGACATTGGGTCTGGATTCTTAATGGAGTTGCTTGAAATCAGGGAACCATATGAGCTTCTAGAAGAGTGCGGCGTCTTTCAGGCGTATGTCTTCACTGTTATGAAGACACTGGACACTATGTCAATGTAGAAGCGGCCCTTACATATGTGGACCGTCAAGCGAAGCAGAAAGCTCTAGCATCAGACCTTTTGAGGTCAAGAAAATGCAAAGAACCTCTTTGAACCATGAAAAAGGCTGTCAGGCTCTGCTAAATCCCGAGCAATCATGGGTTGGAGGAAAACAAAGAGACCCCTGATTTGGACAGGAATATATCGCTGTTTGGCTTAGGTCATGCTGCGGAATCAGTGGGACCAACCCTTTGTGAGATCCTAGTAGGGTAGAGACCTTTGGAAAAGACTGTCAGGCTCTACTAAGTCCCGAGCAATCATGGGTTGGAGGAAAACAAAGAGACCCCTGAGCTGAACAGGAATATATCGCTGTTTGGCTTAGGTCATGCTGCGGAATCAGTGGGACCAACCCTTTGTGAGACTCTTTGTAAGTTAGAGGCCTTTGGAAAAGGCTGTCAGGCTCTGCTAAATCTCGAGCAATCAGGGGTTGGAGGAAAACAAAGAGACCCCTGAGCTGGACAGGAATATATCGCTGTTTGGCTTAGGTCATGCTGCGGAATCAGTGAGACCAACCCTTTGTGAGATTCTTAGTAGGGTAGAGACCTTTTGCGATGAAAAAGAGTGTGGTCAGGTGCTGAAGGTTAAAAAGGCTCTGTGGCCCAGTATTTCGCGCAACAGAACATCTCTAATTCTAGGGCTCAGAAAGCATGACATCGACCTGATGATAGTAGTCCTGGCTGTTCAATTCCACATCATAATTTCGATGAGACAGACTTCTGCAGGGTATGCCATGAGGTGGAGGGGTTGCCACTGCCCCATAATTGCGAGAAGAAGACACAGGAGGCCACCGTAGTGCAGAGGTTAGTATGTCCGACTATGATGCTCAATGTCAGACTTCAAAACCTGGCGAGACCTTAAAAAGAATATTTTTTTTCAGCATTGGTTATCCTCTCCTAATGTTGGCGATATTTGTGAGGCACTATGCCATGCAAAAACTTATCCCCAAAGAGATGTTGCATTGCGGCACTCAGTTTGGCCACGGCTATAAAAAGGAGGCCCCTTATTAATGAGATTGAACTTGAATCGAAGAGCATCCATTGATATGTGAGAAGTTTGCCCCTGTTCCTTAATGGAATGTTCATGGTCAAATTTGCAGAAACAGTTTCCCAGTTTCCCTCAAGCACTTAGTCCTCTTGTCATTCTGAATTGATGACTGGCATGGCTTTTCTCACCGGTGAGATTTAGGTTAGGTTAGATTGAAAATTGGTTGCGGATATTAATCCGCCCCATGCCACTATGGTCATACACCTAAGCCAGGAATCGGCTTGTTTTGCGCTCTTAACACTAAAAAGCTACCTCAAAAACGAAAATTTAAGTCAGGAATTCCGCGCCGCTTACAAAACCCCTAATTATTTTCCTTACCAGGCCCCTTATTTGGTTTATGTCTGGTAGAGTGTCCCCACCTAAGTGCCGGTGTCTGTTAGCCGCGAGACTCCAACATCTTATCTCCAACATCTTATCATCTTCCCCGCATGCTCTACACATGCTATTATTTGCCGTTCCAATTTTGCAAAAGTGGGCTCGTACTCCTATGAGTCTTGTTGTTGTGATACCGAAAGCTTTACTGAGCTTCTGCTTGCTTGCCTTCAGTAATATGAGTAGCCTCGTCTGCTCATAATCCGGATCTCCCCATACGATTTTCGTCGTCCTGCCGACTGTTTCGCCCATTAAGAGTGCGTTCGTAGCCCACGCTCTTAATGCTGACTGCGTCGACGCGAATGACTTCGGGTCAATCAAGTTTGTTGACGGCAGTTCTTCTGGCCTTCACTGTCAAGTCGTCTGCTTTTTCCTTCCCCCTTACTTCGCTATGGCTCGCCACCCAAACTATGCGGACCGTGCCATTCTAAGAGAACGCGTTAATCTCCTTGCACTTCAGGACTGTTCGTGACCTTACCCTCCTGGTTGTTATTGCTCTTATGGCCAGTTAACTATCCCTAAAGATATTCACATTCGATGTCGTCGCGTTAGCTCCACACCACCTCACGCAATCCGTGATCGTCCGGATCTCTACCTGCAGGACCGTATTATGGTCAGGCAGTCAAGAACAGATTTCAGTCCCTGGGTTCTCAATGTAGGCCCCCAGATCCACTCTGTTCTCTAGCTTTGATCCCTCTTGGTAACATGATCTACCAGATGGCAATGATAGGGTTACGTCAGTCCAAGACTGTGCCGCTGGCAGCAGTGCCTCGCACTCGACCTCAAGTGTCGTCTCGGGTATCCGATCGGAGACCTATTCCATTCCTTACAGGTTTTCTGTCGTCGGCTCGTTCAGTATGAGACAGCGATAAGACGATAAGGAGTGTCATTTGTCGCAAATGTGGTGTCCTAGGTGTACTAAGTCAGGAATGTCATCTGCAGCTTCATATCGTCATATTGCTGACGAACCTGAAGGCGCCGTTTTGCTTAAACTGTCTCTGGAACCTTGGGCCCCAACGGAATCTCTTCACTTATACTGAAGAATTTTAATGTAAAGATGTTGAGTAACTGACCAAGATTCTCAATCTTCTCTTGACACTCTTATAATTTCCGATGTATAGAATTTTTATACCCTCCACCATAGGATGGGGGTATACTAATTTCGTCATTCTGTTTGTAACTACTCGAAATATTCGCCTGAGACTCTTGATCGTCGTGACCGTTCGTCTGTCCGTCCGTCCGTCTCTCCGTCTTTCCGTCCGTCCATCCGTCTGTCCGTCTGTCCGCCCGTCTGTCTGTCGAAAGCACGCCAAATTTCGAAGGCATAAAGCCAGCCGGTTGAAATTTTGGACAAATACTTGCAAATGGACCATATCGGTCCATGTTTTCATATAGCTGCCATATAAACCGATCTTGGGTCTTGACTTCTAGAGCCTCTAGAGAGCGCAATTCTTATCCGATTGAAATAAAATTTTACACGACGTGGTTTCTTATGATATCCAATAACTATGCCTAGTATGGTTAAAATCGGTCCAAAACATGATATAGCTGCCATATAAACCGATCTTGGGTCCTGACTTCTTGAGCCTCTAGAGTGAGCAATTCTTATCCGATTGAAATGAAATTTTGCATGAGGTGTTTCGCTATGACTTCCAACAACTGTGATAAATTACATTCAAATCGGTCAATAACCTGATATAGCTGTCATATAAACCGATCGCGGGTCTTGACTTCTTGAGCATCTAGAGGGCGCAATTCTTATCCGATTTGAATGAAATTTTGCACGAAGTATTTGGTTATGATATCCAACAACTGTGTTGAGTATGGTTTAAATCGGTCAATAAATTGATATAGCTGCCATACAAACCGATCTTGAATCTTGACTTCTTGAGCCTCTAGAGGTCGCTATTGTTATCCAATTTGCCTGAAATTTTGTACGACGGATCCTCTCATGACCATCAACATACGCGTGTATTATAGTCTGAATCGGTCTATAGCCTGATACAGCTCCCATATAAATCGATTTCTCTGTTTTACTTCTTGAGCCCCCCAAGGGCGCGATTCTTATTCGAATTGGCTGACATTTTACACAGCTCTCCAACATATAATTTGATTGTGGTCCGAACCGGGCCATATCTTGATATCGCTCTAATAGCAGAGCAAATCTTTTCTTTTTTCCTCTTAGCCTAAGAAGAGATGCCGGGAAAAGAACTTGACAAATGCGATCCATGGTGGCTTTCTAGAGGAGATTTTGAAAGGCCTCACATCTCAGCTTTATATTTTAATTTCCATCATTAATTATAAGGCTGACCCATACTATGTATTCCGATTGCCTGCCGAAGCATTTTAAATATTTACAAGAAAAAAACCCCAAAAATGAAACCAACAAAGGCCACTTCACATTGCTGCCCTTCACCTTCACCTTCACCTTCACTAAAGTCAAAAGCTAGTATACCCCAAAAACTTTCATTCATATAACGAATAGACAACATAAAGGAGCAGATGAAGACAACCTTCTTCAAAATTAATGATGTGCCGTATTGACATGACCTTTGCTAGGCATCACCCAGCCAGTCAGCCACCATCAACAGCAGACGCAATAACAGTATCGCAATAACAACTACAACAATATGAGCAATTTTTGATTAAAAGTTTTTGCTTGGAACGCAATCAACACTCATCATTGCCTTGAGTTTTTCGTAGAACCTCAAAATCACTTTTTCCGAAACGAAATTTGATTTCTTCATTTTTAGCACCACTCCCATGCCCATGACTGGCTCATAGACAAGACATGTTCTATAGAGGGTGTTGGGGCCAAAAAATGACAATGCAAGAAGACAAATGAATAAAAGATTTGTAATTTTAAGGCATTTACCATGGCAACATTGCCTTAGAATTGGCTTAGACAGGGCTAGAGGTGGTGTTCAGAAGTCATTCGTAAATAAAAATATAATAAATTTTACATTCAAAAATCATTACAGACTCACATGTTGTGATCAAGAACATGGAGTCACAAGCAAGGAGTCAAGAGACAACATGACAAATAAACACCCACTTATTTTGTAATTTAACGAGGGTGTAGTAATGAGTGGGGATTGTTTCCATTGAAATGTTGGGTTCGGAGAAAGTTTCATTGATATTTTTAGAAGAAAACAAGTAAAAGCGTGCAAAGTTCGGCCGGGCCGAATCTTATATACCCTCCACCATCGATCGCATTTGTCGAGAGTAGAAAATATCAGCCAAATCGGATATATATTGCGCCCTCTAGAGGCTCAAGAAGTCAAGATCCCAGAACGGTTTGTATGGCAGCAATGTCAGGTTAGAGACTGGTTTGAACCCTTTTTGGCACATTTGTTGGAAGTCATAACAAAATACGTTATGAACCGATTTGAACCATACTTAGCAAAGTTGTAAGAAAATAGGTTCAGCCGTTTTTGATTCTGGGGAACAAATAAACAATCCGAGGCTCATATAGTCATTATAGGTCATATGCCCATTTGGGTCGTTTTTGAGTGGTGGGGTGACCCTCTACACTTATACCAGATTCGTAATCAACTCCCGAATACTTTTATATACCAGATTCGTAATACCAGAATTTAACTCCCGAATAACTTTCATTTGAGCTCCGTATTGATGAAGACGGATAATTTGTCTGTTTTTAGAAGTTTTGGGGTTAGGACGACATCCTGGGTGCTTGGATTCAATTTTTGGTACCACGTTCGTATATTACTCTACAACACTTTTCATTTGACATCCATATTGTCCTTATCGGTCCACTTTTGATTTTGGGTGGTGTTTTTGGGGTAACGGGGGAGGGTCCGCCCACTTCCGATATCAACAAATTATATAGCCTTCTTCCTTACTATATTCGTAATCTACTTCCTTTTATTTGAGTCCAATATTGTCATGGAAATGCAAACAAGTAAAAAGAATACCCACCACCTCGGGTATATATGTAATGCACCTTTTGTCAAAATCCGGTGAAAAATGCATACCTTATGCTCCGTAGCAGCTATATCGAAATATGTTTCGATTTGGACCAAATACCAATAAGTACAAGTCATTGTTCAATTGTGTATAACACAATATTGGTCTTTTTAGTAGCTATATATAAAAATACGCCGATCTGAAACATATACGCCAAGGATGTCGAAAAGCCTAACACAACCCACTGTCCCAAATTTCGGCGAAATCGGACAATAAACGCGCCTTTTATGGGGCCAAGCCTCTAAATCGAGATATCGGTCTATATGGCAGCTATAATCAAATCTGCACCGATCTGGGTCACATTGAGGCAGGATGTCGAAGGGCCTAATGCAACTCACTGTCCCAAATTTCGGCGAAATCGGACAATAAATGCGACTTTTATGGGTCCAAAACCTTAAATCGAAAGATCGGTCTATATGGCAGCTATATTCAAATCTGAACCGATCTGTGCCATATTGCACAAGTATGACGAGGGGCTTAACCTAACTCACTATGCTAAATTTCGGCGACATCGGACAATAAACGCACCTTTTATGGGTCCAAAACCTTAAATCGAGAGATCGGTCTATATGACAGCTATATCCAAATATGGACCTATCTGGGCCAAATTGAGGAAGGATGTCGAAGGGCCTAATACAACTCACTGTCCCAAATTTCAGTCACATCGGATAATAAATGCGCCTTTCATGGGCCCAAGACCTTAAATCGAGCGTTCGGTCTTTATGGCAGCTATATCCAAATCTGGACTGATCAGGACAAAATTGAAGAAGAAAGTCGAAAAGCCTAACATAACTCACTGTCCCAAATGTCGGTCACATCGGACAATTAATGCGCCTTTTATGGGGCCAAGACTATAAATCGAGATATCGGTCTATATGGCAGCTATATCCAAATCTGGACCGATCGGGGCAAAATTGAAGAAGAATGTCGAATGGCCTAGCACAACTCACTGTCCCTAATTTCAGCAAAATCGGATAATAAATGCGCCTTTTATGGGTCCAAAAATTTAAATCGAGAGATCGGTCTATATGGCAGCTATATCCAAATCTGGACCGATCGGGGCAAAATTGAATAAGAATTTCGACTGGCCTAACACAACTCACTTTCCCACTCTATTGGCAAAATCGGATAATAAATGTGGCTTTTATGACTTTTATGACCCTAAATCGGCGGATCGGTCTATATGGGGCTATATCAGGATATAGTCAGATATAGCCCATGCCCATAAAAGGCTCATGTATTGCCCGATGGCGCCGAAATTTGGGACAGTGAGTTGTATTAGGCCCTTCGATATTCTTCTTCAATTTACCTCAGATCGGTCCAGATTTAGGTATAGCTGTTATGTGGCCGATCTCTCGATTTGGGCCCACAAAAGGCGTATTTATTTTCCGATTTCGCCGAAATTTGGAACAGTGATTTGTGTTAGGCTCTTGGAAATTTTTCTGCAACTTGGCCAAAATCGGTGTAGATTTGGATATAGCTGCCATATAGACCGATATTTCGATTTAAAGTCTACGGCCCCATAGAATTCGCATTTATAATTCGATTTTGTTGGATTTTTCGACATCCGTGTCGTATATGGTGCAGATCGGTTTATTTTAAGATACAGCTACTAAAAAGACCCAATATTTTGTTCTACACAACTGAACAATGACTTGTATTTATTAGTATATGGTCCAAATCGGAACATATTTCGATTTGGCTTCATAAGGTATGCATTTTTCACCGGATTTTGACGAAAAGTGGTTTACATATATACCCGAAGTAGTGGCTATCCAAAGATCGGCCCGGTCGAACTTAACGCCCTTTTACTTGTTTTTCTTCTTCTTCTTTCTTCTAAAAATGCATTTACTTTCTTTTAAAAAATCCGCAATTACTTTTTGGGCAACCCAATATAAATGTTGTTTTAGTTTTTCAAAAGTTTGTTTCAATAGAAAATGTGGTTTATGCAAATTTTGCTTTGGCTGAGATTTTCTTGTTAGTTTTCAATTTCCCTCCTTACCATACCATCCATTCTTAAAAGTTTCAAGATTCTTCCAAGTAACCTCATACAATAGCCAATACCCTTGGTGACAGCTATGTAGGAGGGAATGAAATGTATAAAATAATCATAGTTAACTGTCAACACTTATCCTGCAGGCAGCCGTGCATCACCACCAGAGCTAGCGGCTGGCTTCCCACTGTCATCAGCATAGCCGTCACTTGGTGATTATGCCAAGTGTTGGTGGCTTCATCAGAGCAGGGTGTAAGCATCCGTGAAGATTCTGGTTGTATGAGTGGGTGTGAGTGATGTGTACGTGTAACATTGGTAACGACAGAAAAATTAATGATTGATTTCCGTTTTGCATTTTGGCCCACAATTTTTTGTTTCCCATTTTTTTTTGGCAAAATCTTGGACAGATTTTTCTATGGAGCTGGGGTGATTTTTTTTTTCATTTGGTTAGACCTTTATGCTGCCTACGATTATTTAAAGATTTTTTTTTTTTGGGGTTTGCCATAATGTTGGTCATGGACGGAGTGGTTAGATTGGTTGCTAGGCTGCATATTTGGTTTAGTGCCATAGTAGATTGATGGCCGGGCAGAGGGACAGTCTGTCATGTGAACTGCTAGCATTCAGTTGCCTTTTTAGCCTCTTCTGATGCCTGCCTATCATTTATTAACACATTCTATTCATTTATCAGAGCATTTGTAATTTGTTGTTCTTCCCCAGATGAATAGGAAATAGGCCTGATTCCTTTGGCCATCCCAGAAATATTTTCTATTTTTTGATCATTGTCTCTTTCCAATGCTAAAATCAACTTTTGATGTGTGGGTTTTGCCATTCAATGGCCAACCGTTATCAAAATAGTATTAAATCTATTATTTTTAACTTTCCAGGAGGACACAGGCAGCGTGCGCATTGAAAACTTTAAGGAACTGGCATGATTAATATGTTTTGTTGGAGTTTTATTTAAAGTGCGAAAGAAATTCTGTGTTGGCCATCAAAGTAGGAAAGGCATTTAACTATACCAACATCGTCATTCAGCGTATTCAGCTCGTGGTTTATGCCACGCCTATATTCTACATTAACGCAGGCGGACAATAAATGCGCCTTTTATAGGCCCAAAACCTTAAATTGAGAGATCGGTCTATACGGCAGCTATATCCAAATCTGGACCGATCTGAGCCAAATTGACGAAGGATGTCGAAGAGCCTAACACAACTCACTGTCCCAAATTTCAGCAAAATCGGATAATAAATGTGGCTTTTATGGGCCTAAGACTCTAAATTGTAGGATCGCTCTATATGGCAGCTTTATCCAAATCTGGACCGATCTGGGCCAAATTAAAGAGGGATGTCGAAGAGCCTAACACAACTCACTGCCTAAAATTTCAGTAAAATCGGGTAATAAATGTGGCTTTTTTGGAACCAAGACCCTAAATCCGCGGATCGGTCTTTTTGGCAGCTATATCCAAATCTGGACCGATCTGAGTGAAATTGAAGAAGAATGTCGAAGAGTCCAACACAACTCACTGTCCCAAATTTCGGTCACATCGGACAATAAATGCGCCTTTTATGGGCCGAAAACCTTAAATCGATAGATGGGTCCATATGGCAGCTATATCCAAATCTGAACCGATCTGTGCCATATTGCAAATAGATGTCGAGGGGCCTAACTTAACTCACTGTTCCGAATTTCGGCGACATAGGACAATAAATACGCCTTTTATGGGCCCAAAATCTTAAATCGAGAGATCGTTCTATATGGCAGCTATATACAAATCTGGACCGATCTGGGCCAAATTGAAGAAGGATGTTTAAGGGCCTAACTCAACTCACTATCCCAAATTTTGGCAAAATTGAACAATAAATGCGCCTTTGATGGGCCCAAGACCTTAAATCGAGAGATCGTTCTACATGGCAGCTATATCCAAATTTGAACCGATCTGTGCCATAATGCAGAAGTATGTCAAGGGGCTTAACTTAACTCCTTGTCCCAAATTTCGATGACATCGGACGATAAATGCGCCTTTTATAGGCTCGAAACCTTAAATCGAGGGATCGGTTTATATGACAGCTATATCCAAATCTTAACCGATCCAAGACAAATTGACAAAGAATATCGAAGGACCTAATACAACTCACTGTCCCAAATTTCAGCAATACCGGATAATAAATGTGGCTTTTATGGGCCTAAGGCCCTAAATCGGAAGATCGGTCTATATGGCAGCTATATCCAAATCTGGACCAACTTGAGCCAAATTGACGAAGGATGTCAAAGAGCCTTACACAACTCACTGTCCCAAATTTCGGCAAAATCGAATAATTAATGTGGCTTTTATGGGATTAAGAACCTAAATTGAAGGATCGGTCTATATGGCAGCTATATCCAAATCTGGACCGATCTGGGCCACATTGATGAAGGATGTCGAAGGACCTAACATAACTCACTGTCCCAAAAATCAGCAACATCGGATGATAAATGTGGCTTTTATGGTCCTAAGACCCTAAATCGGCAGATCGGTCTATATGGGGGCTATATCAAGATATAGACCGATATAGCTCATCTTCGAGCTTTTCCTGCTGATGAGCAAAAAAAAAGAATCTGTGCAAATTTTGAGCTCAATATCTGAATTTTTGAAAACCGTAGCGTGTTCAAAGTTATAGCTCAAGATCTCTTTTTTATACCCGCCACCGAAGGATGGGGGTATATTCATTTTGTCATTCCGTTTGCAACACATCGAAATATCCATTTCCGATCCTATAAAGTATATATATTCTTGATCAGCGTAAAAATCTAAGACGATCTAGACATGTCCGTCCGTCTGTCCGTCTGTCTGTTGAAATCACGCTACAGTCTTTAAAAATAGAGATATTGAGCTGAAATTTTGCACAGATTCTTTTTTTGTCCATAAGCAGGTTAAGTTTGAAGATGGGCTATATCGGACTATATCTTGATATAGCCCCCATATAGACCGATCCGCCGATTTAGGGTCTTTGGCCCATAAAAGCCACATTTATTATCCGATTTTGTTGAAATTTGGGGCAGAGAGTTGTGTTCGGCCATTTGACATCCTTCGTCAATTTGGCTCAGATCGGTTCAGATTTGGATATAGCTGCCATATAGACCGATCCTCCGATTTAGGGTCTAAGGCCCATAAAAGCCACATTTATTATCCGGTTTCGCTGAAATTTAGGACAGTGAGTTTTGTTGGGCCCATCGACATCCTTCGTTAATTTGGCTCAGATCGGTCCAGATTTCGATATAGCTGCCATATAGATCGATCCTCCGATTTATGGTGTAAGGCCCATAAAAGCCACATTCATTATCCGATTTTGCTGAAACTTGGGACAGTGAGTTGTGTTAGGTCCTTTGACATATCTCTGCAATTTGGTCCAGATCGGTTCAGATTTGGATATAGCTGCCATATAGACCGATTTCTAAATTTATGGTTTTGGGCCCATAAAATGCTCATTTATTGTCCGATGTCGCCGAAATTTGGAACAGTGAGTTAAATTAAGCCTCTTGATATACTTCTGCAATATCGCACATATCGGTTCAGATTTGGATATAGCTGCCATATAGACCGATATCTAGGTTTTAGGTTTTGGGGCCATAAAAGACGCATTTATTGTCCGATGTCCCTGAGATTTGACACAGTGAGTTTGGTTAGGCTCTTCGACGTCCTTCTTCAATTTTACCCAGATCGGTCCAGATTTGCATATAGCTGCCATATAGACCGATCTCTCGATTTAAGGTTTAGGGCCCATAAAAGAGGCATTTATTGTCCGATTTCGCCGAAATTTGGGACAGTGCTTTGTGTTAGGCTTTTCGATATGTTTATGCAACTTGGCCCAAATCGGTCCAGATTTGGATATAGCTGCCGTGTAGATCGATATCTCGATTTAAAGTCTTGGCCCCATAAAAGGCGCATTTATAATCCGATTTCACTAAAATTTGATACAGTGACTTATGTTCGGCTTTTCGACATCCGTGTCGTATATAGTTCAGATCGGTATGAGGTATATGAGTATAAGGTATGAAATTTTTACCGAATTTTGATGAAAGGTGGTTTACATATATACCCGAGGTGGTGGGTATCCAAAGTTCGGCCCGGTCGAACTTAACGCCTTTTTACTTGTTATACCTTCGGTGGTGGGTATAAAAAAGATAAAAAAAAGATTTGCTCTGCTATTAGAGCGAAACCAGATATGGTCCGGTTCGAATCACATTGAAATTACATGTTGGAGACCTGTGTAAAATGTCATCCAAGTCGAATTAGAATTGCACACTTTGGGGGCTCAAGAAGTCAAATAGAGGCATCGATTTATATGGGTCGATGGCCGATTAAGACTATAATAAACACGAATGTTGATGGTAATGAGAAGATCCGTCGTAGAAAATTTCATTCCAATCGGATAAGAATTGCGCCCTCTAGAGGCTCAAAAATTCAAAACCCAAGATCGCTTTATATGGCAGCTATATCAAGGTTATTGGCCGATTTGAACCATACTTAGCACAGTTCTTGGAAGTCATTGCAAAACACGTCGTGCAAATTTTCATTCCAATCGGATAAGAATTGCGCCCTCTAGAGGCTCAAGAAGTCAAGACCCAAGATCGGTTTATATGACAGCTATATCAAAACATGGACTTATATGGCCCAATTACAATCCAAACCGATCTACACTAATAAGAAGTATTTCTGCAAAATTTCGTGCGGCTAGCTTTACTCGTTCGAAAGTTAGCGTGCTTTCGACAGACAGACGCACGGACATGGCTAGATCGACTCAGAACGTCGAGTCGATCAAGATTCTATATACTTTATGGGGTCTCAGACGAATATTTCGAGTAGTTACAAACAGAATGACGAAATTAGTACACCCTCATCCTATGGTGGAGGGTATAAAAATAATGGAAATATTGGGTCTTGCAGACACCAGGGAGTTAAGTGGGCTGAATCCATACAGATTAAAATCTTTTTTTCTAATTCCTAATCTAAATCTCCCATGGTTGGTTAGACTCACATAGACTGTTCTATTCCATTGTGAAACCACAGCCCCGGCCTCTGGTAGTTATCGTAAGTCTTTTGTCCATATGTTTTTGGTTTTTTCTATATATGTCCTAATCCTCTTGTTCCATTTACTTAATCCTTAAAGCCTCCTTAGTTCTTTCCAAATAACAAATCAATTATGTATTGATAAGCCCTTCACGCAGTCATTTTCCCTGAAAAACTTAATTCAATTAACAAATTAATCAAAACATTTCAGCAAAAAGCTGAACAACAAATGATTTATGCCTGCACGATTTGGTGGCTTTGTATGTATGTGACTGTCTCTCTCACTCCCTGCAGCATACATGTGTGTCCATATGTGTGTGTGGGTTCAATAAATTCATCTGTCCTCCTACTCCATTGCGCCATTGAAAAATCTTTTAATAACAAAACAAAACATAAATCAAACTTTCCGGAAAAACGAAGGAAGGAAATGAAAAGAAGGCATTGGATGCCTAGATGTCTCTAAGCCTAAACAAACCACATATTGGTCATAAGGGGAAATGTGTTGTTGGTGAACATTGCTGTTAGTAATTGTTGTTGTTTGTCTTATGTCTGATAAAAATCTAAGCACGTTCGGTTCTTAAGATAGGACAGAAAGGAGGAAGAGTTTTTTTTTTGCCTAGTCTAGAGCCCATACAATTATCAATTTGTTTACCCTGCACCATAGGTTGAGAGGAGGAAAAACTATTATTCCGTTCGTAACTTTTCGGAAATGTTGATCTGTGACCCTATGAAGACTGTATTTTTGATAGGCTTGACATTCTGAGTGGAGGTGGCAATGTTCGTCCGTCTGACAGTCTATCGAAATCACGATAGCGGGCGAACGAGTGCAGCTATGCACTTGAAATTTTCCATTAATAATTCTTGATGTAGGTTCTAAGAAAACAAGTAAAAGCGTGCTAAGTTCGGCCGGGCCGAATCTTATATACCCTCCACCATGGATCGTATTTGTCGAGTTCTTTTTCCGGATTTGCTCTGCTATTAGAGCGATATCAAGATATGGTCCGGTTTGGACCACAATTAAATTATATGTTGGAGACCTGTGTAAAATGTCAGCCAATTCGAATAAGAATTGCGCCCTTGGGGGCTCAAGAAGTAAAATAGAGAGATCGATTTATATGGGAGCTGTATCGGGCTATAGACCGATTCAGACCATAACAAACACGTATGTTAATGGTCATAAGAGAATCCGCGTACAAAATTTCAGGCAAATCGGATAAGAATTGCGCACTCTAGAGACTCAAGAAGTCAAGACCCAAGATCGGTTTATATGGCAGCTATATCAGGTTATGAGCCGATTTAAACCATACATGGCACAGTTGTTGGATATAATAACAAAACACGTCGTGCAAAATTTCATTCATATCGGATAAGAATTGCGCCTTCTAGAGGCTCAAGAAGTCAAGACCCAAGATCGGTTTATATGGCAGCTATATCAGGTTATTTACCGCTTAGAACCATACTTGGCACAGTTGTTGGATATCATAACAAAACACGTCGTGCAAAATTTCATCCCAATCGGATAAGAATTGCGCACTCCAGAGGCTCAAGAAGTCAAGACCCAAGATCGGTTTATATGGCAGTTATATCAGGTTATGAGCCGATTTGAACCATACTTGGCAAAGTTGTTGGATATAATAACAAAACACGTCGTGCAAAATTTCATTCCAATCGGATAAGAATTGCGCACTCTAGAGGCTCAAAAAGTCAAGACCCAAGATCGGTTTATATGGCAGCTATATCAGGTTATAGACCGATTTGAACCATTCTTGGCACACTTGTTGGATATCATAACAAAACACGTCGTGCAAAATTTCATTCCAATCGGATAAGAATTGCGCACTCTAGAGGCTCAAGAAGTCAATACCCAAGATCGGTTTATATGGCAGCTATATCAAAACATGGACCGATATGGCCCATTTACAATACCAACCGACCTACACCCTTAAAAAGTATTTGTGCAAAATTTCAAGCGGCTAGCTTTACTCCTTCGGAAGTTAGCGTGCTTTCGACAGACAGACGGACGGACGGACGGACGGACAGACGGACGAACATGGCTAGATCGACATAAAATTTCACGACGATCAAGAATATATATACTTTATGGGGTCTCAGACGAATATTTCGAGTAGTTACAAACAGAATGACGAAATTAGTATACCCACCATCTTATGGTGGAGGGTATAACAAGTAAAAGCGTGCGAAGTTCGGCCGTGCCGAATCTTGGGAACCCACCAACATGGATTTTGCTAAAAATTTATACAAAATAAATTTTATTAAAGGGCATACATTTTTTTTCATACCAAACTTTGTCAAACCAGCAAAAATTAAAAGCTTCTAGGAAGCAAACAAAGATAATCGAGAGACGGGTTTATATGGGAGCTATACTAGGTTATAGACCGATTTGGACCGTACTTGGCACAGTTGTTGGAAGTCATAACAAAACACCACATGTAAGTCATAATAGAACACTATGTGCAAAATTTCAGCCAAATCGGACAAAAATTGCGTCTTGTGAGGGTTCAAGAAGTCAAATCGGTTTATATGGGAGCTATATCAGGTTATAGACCGATTTCCTACTCGGCACAGTTGTTGGAAGTCATTAAAGAACACTACGTGTAAAATTTCAGCCAAATCGGAACAAAATTGTGCCTTCATGGGGCTCAAGAAGTCAAATCGGGAGATCGGTTTATATGGGAGCTATATCAGGTTATAGACCGATTTTGGCCGTACATAGCACAGTTGTTGGAAGTCATTAAAGAACACTACGAGTAAAATTTCAGCCAAACCAGACGAAATATGAGGCTTCCAGTGACTTAAGAAGTCATATCAGGTGATCGGTTTATCTGGGAGCTATATCCAAATCTGAACCGATGTGGCCCATTTGCAATCCCCAACGACCTACATCAATATAAAACACATGTGCAAAATTTCAAGCGGCTATCTTTACGCGTTCGACCGCTATCATGATTTCAACAGGCGGACGTCTGTCACAGAATGTGTTGGTTGGTCTGGAAGGAAACTTAGGCTATATAATTTTTTGATATCGAGAGGGGGCGGACCCTCCCCCATACTCCAAAAGTACTACCCAAAAACAAATAAGATTGTGCTAAGTTCGGCCGGGCCGAATCTTATATGCCCTCCACCATTGATCGCATTTGTCGAGTTCTATACGCGGGTGAGAATGCCGCCCTCTAGAGGCTCAAGAAGTCAAAATCCCAGATCGGTTTATATGGCAGCTATATCAGGTTCTATACCGATTCACACCATACTAAGCACAGTTATTGGAAGTCATAACAAAACACCTATTGCAAAATTTTAGCCAAATCGGATGAGAATTGCGCGCTTTATTGGCTCACGAAGTCAAGATCCAAGATCGGTTTATATGGCAGCTATACCAGATTATGAACCGATTTGAATCATACTTAACACAGTTGTTGGAAGTCATAACAAAACGCGTCGTGCAAAATTTCAGTTAAATCGGACTACAATTGCACCCTCCAGGGGCTCAAGAAGTCAAGACCCAAGATCGGTTTATATGGCAACTATATCAAAATATGGACCGATTTAAACCATATTTAGTGTTGTTGTTGGAAGTGCTACCAAAACACTACGTGCAAAATTTCAATAAAATTGGATAAGAATTGCAACCTCTACAGGCTCAAGAAAATCAAGACCCAACATCGGTTTATATGGCAGCTATATCAAAACATGGGCCGATTAAAACCATACTTAGCGTTGTTGTTGGAAGTGCTACCAGAACACTACGTGCAAAATTTCAGTTAAATCGGAAGGGAATTACGCCCTCTAGAGGCTCAAGAAGTCAAGACCCAACATCGGTTTATATGGCAGCTATATCAAAACATGGGCCGATTAAAACCATACTTAGCGTAGTGCTACCAGAACACTACGTGCAAAATTTCAGTTAAATCGGAAGGGAATTGCGCCCTCTAGAGGCTCAAGAAGTCAAGTCCCAAGATCGGTTTATATGGCAGCTATATCAAAACATGGACCGATTTGGCCCATTTACAATCCCAACCAACCTACACTAATAAAAAGTATTTGTGCAAAATTTCAAGCGGCTAGCTTTACTCCTTCGAAAGTTAGCGTGCTTTCAAAAGACAGACGGACAGACATGGCTAGATCGACTTAAAATAACGAAATTAGTATATCCCCATCCTATTGTGGAGGGTATAATAAAAGTGGAGCGATCGGGACAATATGAAAGGTATTCAAGAGTAGAGTATGAAATTCATAATAAAAGTTGGGTCCAAGTACCCGTGGGGCCACCCCAGCCCCAAAACGCCTTCAAATAGGTTTATTTGACGATCATGACAATATGGGACTCAAATGAAAGGTATGCGGGAGTAGATTACGAATATGGTTAGGAAGTAGGAATAGGCCTTACAATTTATTGCTAACGGAAGGGGGCGGACCCTCCATCGTTACCCCAAAAACACCACCCAAAATCAAAAGTGGACCGATAGGGACAATATGGGTATCAAATGAAAGGTATGCGGGAGTAGATAACGAAACTGGCGAACCAATTCATGTCAAAGTATAGGGGGTCACCCCACCCCCACAAAAACGCCCAAAATGGGTACATTAGCCAATCATGGATATATCCGTTTGTTTGACTCGAAAATGGCAGAACCGATTACCTCGAAATGTTGCCATATTGTCTAGGTTGGTCTGGAAGGAAACATAGGCTATATAATTTTTCGAAATCGGAGGGGGGACGGACGCTCCCCCTTATGCCAAAAACACAACCCAAAATCCAAAAGTGGACCGATCGGGACAATATAGGTATCAAATGGAAGGTATTGGAGATTAGAATACGAATAAGGTATTTGAATTTTGGTATAAGTACCCATCGGGCCGCCCCAACCCCAAAACTCCCCCAAACAGACATATTGGACGTTCATGTCAATATGGGACTCAAAAGAAAGGTATTCGGGAGTAGATTTCGAATCTGGCATATAAAAATCAGATCGTTGTATAGGTGGTCACGCCACCCCTCAAAAACTCCATTAGCCCCATTGTGACAATATAAGACTTGGCTGAACCGATTAGCTTAAAATTTTCATAGGTTGTGCGCACCTATGAAAATTTTAAGCTAATCGGTTCAGCCAAGTTTGTTTGGAAGGAAACATAGATATCGGGTAAATGCGCCTTTTTGGGCCCAAGACCTTTAATCGGGAGATTGGTTCATATGAAAGCAATATCCAAATCTGAACCGATCTGGGCCGTATTGCTCAGCGAAGGTTGTGAATAAGTGAAGTTTATATAGGATCAATGTTCGTGGCTGAACATAGACGCTCCATTGTCAATGGCGACGTTTCATCTTAGTGCAGTCGGTCAGGTCATAACTGGACACAACAAGTTGAGTAAACACATGTCTCGCATAGGCGTTAAAAATAATAATGATGATGATAGACACTGGTGTCACAATGTAGACGCTACAGAGGACATTATGCCAATGCCCTGCTTTTTTCTAAAGTGAAAATTGGATACCCAGCTCTTTTTTCTTTCAGGCACTAGATGAACTCACGCACCCGGTTTACGCACCCAGTCAAATACAAGGTCTTCATCAAAGCGGCAATGGGGTACGAGAAAGTGCATGGAAACCGGTCTTCTTAAGGCGGTTGCTACTGCTCAGAGAGGAGGAAGAGTACACGAGCAATCACAATGGGTCACATGATGGCCTAAATCTTGGCGTCATACTCTTCCACCCTAACCTATGCTTTGATCTGCAACGAGTAGCTTAGGTTAGGTTTAAATGGCAGTCTGCCATCAAACTCACTTAGACGTTTTCGTCCATTGTGATGGCACAGGAGCAGAAAAAGGAAAATGTCTTCTAGTTCCAACCGTTGAACTATCCAGATCACTTTAAAAAGCCCAATAACTTGGGAATGTTAACATCCGCAAAATCAGACAGGTTTTCACAGAAATGAGAACCTAAAGTGAAACTCTTTCTGACTGCTAGTGTGGGACACACACACACAGAAGATGTTCCATAGTCTCTTCTTCTCCGATGTCCTCACAGCTTCTGCAAAATGCGTTGCTGGCAACCTTCAGTCTGTCAGCATGTTGTCCGTTTAGACAGTGACCTGTCAGAACGGACATAATGATTGAGACGTCTGTTCTAGCCAATGACATCAAAGCAGTAGACCTCTTCAAGTCTAGATGAGGCCACATAGTTTTGAAATGCTCACAGCACGCTCTTTGTGACCATCTAATATTCGTTGTCCTTCGAGCCTGGTCCTGAAAACTTGGCTTACATGTCGCTAGAGGCATCCTCACAGATTCCAGTATCCCTGCAATGTATGGGGTAGATCCTAGCCTTGCAAGCTTGTCTGCTTTAGAATTCCCTGGGATATCTCTGTGGCCCGGCACCCAGAACAGGTGAATTTTGAACTGTTCAGCCATCAATGTGTAAGCCAAGTGTAATCTGAATCGGCCCATAACCTGATCTCCCGATCTCCCGATTGTATTTCTGAGCCGGTAGGGGACACAATTTTTATGCGAATTGTGTGAAAAATTGCACAAAAATTTCACCGGTGGCCTCCAACATCCGTTCCAAGTGCAGTATAAATCGGTAGATAACCTGATATAACTTCCATATAAACTCATCTTCCATCTAAATTTCTTGAGCCCCAAGGGGGCACAACCCTTATTATATTTGACTGAAGTTTCACACGATGAGATCCGATATGACCGCCGAGATCAAAACTAAGTATGTCCCCAATCGGTCCATAAACCTTTAAGTTTCTGCCAGCTGAACTAAGCACAAAGCACTCGTTTTCTCAGCGTAACAGAATTTTGTAAATTTTTTGCCACTGTGCACCATTTAACACTTTCTCTCTCTCTCTCTTTCTCCCTCTTGAATCGCACGTCTGTTACGAATGTAAGAAAAACAAATTGTTTTTTGAAATGGAATAATAAAATCATGGCAACAGCCAACAATTGATAAGAAAAATTGCGGGTTAAAAACCTCATAGGGGCCGTATAAAAACAACGACAACAACACGAACAACAAAAGCAAATCCACTCAAGTCCAAAATATAACGAAACCATAAATCATGTACGTTGGTGTTAACTGCTCTCAATGGTCGGACATTTGGTGCGGTGGTTGGTCCTTTTTAACGCCTGCATGCAGTGAAGGGTGTAAAGGGATGGCAAAGATGGAGAAAGGAAGAAAGGAGCCAAAAGGAAATTCCTTGGCGTAGGCGTGCGTGTGTATGTTAACATGCATGAAATTTGTTTTGGTAAAGTCGGAGAATGTAACGATTTCTTGCCTTTGACAAGTGAAATTTTTGCACGTCCTTGAGGAGAAAGAGAATTTTTCCTTATGGTTGGGTTTTGCAGGAATATTTTCATATTTGTATGTTTGACCTTTCGCATTTGTTTTATTAAGGAGTTCCTGGGGCGGAGGTATTTCGTTGCTTCTTTCTTGGTTTACACAAGGCTAAGAAGTTATTTGTGGTATCGGATTACAGGGAACATATTTTTGGTTTATTAAATACAAGGCTAAGAATAAACAGCAGATTTTGGTGTCCTTTAACCCTTTGCTTACATTGGGGCATATTTTATTATGTATGCAGTGTACAAAAATATCAAGTAAACGCGTGCTAGGTTCGGCCGGGCCGAATCTTATATACCCTCCACCATGGATCGCTTTTGTTGAGTTCTTTTCCCGGCATCCCTTCTTAGGCAAAAAAAGGATAAAATAAAAGATTTGCTCTGGTATTAGAGCGATATCAAGATATGGTCCGGTTCGGACCACAATTTGGTTGTATGTTGGAGACCTGTGTAAAATGTCAGCCAATTCGAATAAGAATTGCGCCCTTTGGGGGCTCAAGAAGTAAAATAGAGAGATCGATTTGTATGGGAGCAGTATCAAGCTATAGACAATAATTGCGACCTCTAGAGGCTCAAAAAGTCAAGATCCCAAATCGGTTTATATGACAGCTATATCAGGTTATGTACCGATTTGAAACTTATTTGACACAGTTGTTGAAAGTCATAATAAAATACGTCATGCAAAATTTCAGCCAAATCGGATAAGAATTGCGCCCTCTAGAGGCTCAAAAAGGCTAGACCCAAGATCGGTTTATATGACAGCTATATCAGGTTATGGACCGATTTGAACCATACTTGGCACAGTTGTTGGGTATCATAACAAAACACGTTGTGCAAAATTTCATTCCAATCGGATAAGAATTGCGCCCTCTAGAGGCTCAAGAAGGCAAGACCCAAGATCGGTTTATATGGCAGCTATATAAGGTTATGGACCGATTTGAACCATACTTGGCACAGTTGTTGGATATCATAACAAAACACGTCGTGCAAAATTTCATTCTGATCGGATAAGAATTGCGCCCTCTAGCGGCTCAAGAAGTGAAGACCCAAGATCGGTTTATAGTTACAAACAGAATGACGAAATTAATATACCCCCATCCTATGGTGGAGGGTATGAAAAGGGGCCACAGTCGTATAAAGGTTAACAACTGCGGCTTTTAAAGGGTTATAGACTGATTAGGAGCGTAAAGTTATTGAAAGTCGTAACAAAACACCGCATGCGAAATTTCAGCCAAATCGGACAAACATTGCGCCTCGTAAGGAAAAAATTGTTGCTTCCAGGGTCATAAGAGTCAAATCGTCAGATCGGTTAATATGGGAGCTATATCAGGATAGACCGACTTAGACCCTACTTGACATAGTTGTTGGAAATCGTAAAAGACCGCTACGTGCAAAATTTTAAAGAAATCGGCTAACAATTGCGGCTTGCAGGGGTTCAAGAAGTCAATTTGAAGAATAACTTTATATGGGAACCGTAACCAAATCTGAACCTATACAGCCTATTTGCAATCCCCAATGACCTACATCAAAAAGAAATACCTATGAAAATTTCAAGCTTCTAGATCTAGAAGCGTGTTCGATCTAGTGGCAGACGGACGGACATGGCTAGACCGCCTCAGAATGTCGAGTCGATCAATAATACACATGGATACTTTATGGAGTCGCGGATCCATATTTCAAAGTGTCATAATCGGAGGCCATCGTAGCGCAAAGGTAAGTATGTCCGCCTATGACGCTGAACGCCTGGGTTCGAATCCTGGCGAGATCATCAGAAAAAATTTTTCAGCGGTGGTTTTCCCCTCCTAATGCTCGCAGCATTTGTGAAAGACTATGCCATGTAAAACTTCTCTCCACAGAGGTGTCGCACTGCGGCACGCCGTTCGAACTTGGCTATAAAAAGGAGGCCCCCTATCATAGAGCTTAAGCTTGAATCGGACTGCACTCATTGATATGTGAGTTGTTTGCCCCGTCAACAAGACGGTGCCCCATGCCACACAGCACGAGTAACAATGGCCTTTTTGAGAGGTGAGTTCGGTGAACATCTTAGTCCACATTCGGGACCGGTCAATTGGCAGCCTAAATCGTGCGATTTAACGCCTTAAGAACATTTTTTGTGGGGCTATGTTAAACCTCATATCTACACAGACAACCCGCTTCAATTGACGAATTGGAAGACAACATTGAAGCATTTATTCGTTTAGATACTGGCCGAAATGTTGGAAAGAGTATGCTCACATTTGACTAAGCGGACGGACCATTTAAGGCACAGTCACGGACAACATTTGCATGAAATAATCTTCAAATATTAAATTTTATGGACCGTACTGTTGCTTCATATAAAGATTTGTTTGTAACACCCAGAAGGAAGAGAGATAGACCTATTGATAACTAAACCGATCGAATCCGAATCATTTTCTGATTCGATTTAGCTATGTCCGTCTGTCTGTGTGTCTGTCCGTCTGTCCATGTTAATTTTTTGTACAAAGTACAGGTCGCACTTTTCATCCGATCGTTTTCAAATTTGGCACAGGCATGTTTTTCGCCCTAGAGACGAAGCCTATTGAAATTGGAAAAAATCGGTTTAGGTTTAGATATAGCTCCCATATATATGATCGTCCGATTTTCAATAATAATGCAATTAAATGGTCATTTGTTAACCGATCCTCTTGAAATTGGGCAGGAAATATCTTTTTTAATGACTCTTGACATTACTAATGAATTTCATGGAAATCGGTTCAGATTTAGATATAGCTCTCATATATATATATATATATATATATATATATATATATATATATATATATATATATATATATATATCGCCAGATTTGTACTCCTAGAGCCACTGCAAGCGGCATTTATTGACAAATTTTTCCAAAATTTCGTACAACGCTTTCCTCGACGACTGCCACAGTATCTGAGAAGTTTGCTCGAAATCGGTTCAGATTTAGATATAGCTCCCATATATATGTTCGTCCGATTTTGAGAAATATTGCAAGAAAGTGCTCATTTTTTTAAACCTATTCTCCCGAAATTTTGCAAGAAGACTTTTCTTGTGACTCTCGACATTGCTGGTGAATTTGATTGAAATCGGTCCAGATTTAGATATAGCTGTCATATATGTATATCGCCAGATTTTCACTCCAAGAGCCACTGCAAGCGCATTGTTTGACCAATCTTGACAAAATTTTGCACAAAGCTTTCCTCGACGACTACCACATTATCTCAGAAGTTTGCTCGAAATGGGTTCAGAATTGGATATTCTGAACCCATTTTATAGGGTAGGTGTAGGGTGGTCTACGAATTTAAGTTTGGATGTAATGGTCTATGATTTTAAGTTTGGATGAAATGTATATTCCATTCTTAAAATACTTAATTTCAGCCCGATATTCTTATGATGTCTGATTTAGTGGTGTTTTAGGGGGAAAGGTGGTCCCCCAGATACTTGGCCCTGAAAAAATATCAGCATCGTGCTCTTCTCTCAAATATCATTTATTTAAACCCCATATTGCCATTGGCTTAAGAGGAGTTTACAGAATGAGGCGTCCCCCAAACACATGGCCCCAAAATAGGTTATCAAAATCGTTTTCTAATCTGAAATACCTATCATTTGAGCCAAATATTGGCATGGTCGAAAAATGTTTTCCCTTTGGGGGTGTTTTGGGAAAGAGGTGATGCCCTAAATACATGGTCCTACATTTGGATATCAAATTCGTATTCTACTCGCAAATACCTTTCATTTGAGTCCCATATTGGCATGCTCGGTAAATATGTCCGATTTAGGGGTTTTTTGGGGGTTGGTTGGTGTTGTGGGGGTGGGGTGGTCCCATAGACACTTTTCCCGAAGATTGATATAAAATTCGTGTTTTACTCCCAAAGACCTTTCATTTGAGCCCTATGTTGCTATGGTCGTAAATTTGTCCCCTTTGGTGGATGTTTTTGGGGAGAGGCGGAACCCCAAACGCTTGGTCCCATAATTGGATATCAGATTCGTATTCTACAATAAAATACCTTTTATTTAAGCCCCATATTCCCATGGTCAGGAAATAAGTCCTATTCGAGGGGTTGTTTTGGGAAAGGGGTTGACCCCCAGAAACGTGGTCCCACATTTGGATATCAGATTCGTATTCTACTCGCAAATACCTTTCATTTGAGTCCCATATTGGCATGCTCGGTAAATATGTCCGATTTAGGGGTTTTTTGGGGCTTGGGGTGGTCCCCCTAACAATTGGTCCGACAATTGGATATCAGATACGTTTTCTTATCCCAAATACCTTTCATTTGAGTCCCATATTGTCGTGATTGGTCTTAATATGTGTTTGGTAGGTTTTAGGGTAGGGCAGCCCCCCTAGGTACCCCATCCGAAATTTGGATACCAAATTTTTATTTTTAGGGTACTATATGAGAGCACACAAAATTTCGCTTAAATCGCACCACCCATCTCCGAGATCTGGCATTTCTGAAAATTAGGGTAAGGGGGAGGGTCCGCCCCCCCCTTCAGATATCAAAAAATATAGTACCCTATTTTCACCACGGGATCTTTATGCACCATCTGTGAAAGTTTCAAGAAAATCGGTTCAGCCGTTTCTGAGTCTATGAGGAACACACAAACAAACAAACATACAAACAAACACAAATTGATTTTTTTATATAAGATTTGAATTGGCAGCGCTTCGTTTCAGCTACCCTGTATCTGAATCCTTATCCATTGTTATCCTTTTTGTATACACTAAGGTAACAAGCTTCTGCCCTCATTTGCTTTAGCTTTGTTATAATATTTTATTATCATACTCACAAAAATTTTAGTGCAAAATATTTTGCGCTATTTAAAATTTCAAGCGTCACAAAAACAACATGCATTACATATGTATGTCGTCACCATTGTTATGACCATACTTTTCCATATACATCACTTAATATATAGAAAAGGACCCGAATAGTAAGGCAAAAACCAAAGAACAAGCAACCATACAGCCACCTATTTACACACCCAACTTCTCCAAAAAAAAAAAAAAAAACATTCACAGCCACCATACTCTCGGTGTTGGTGTCGATGTCTATGTCGATGGTAGTAAAACGTTTTTCATAAAATTTTTACCGCCAACACAAGATTTAATTAAACCAAAGACTTGATTTATGAACGAAAGGATACAATAACGCTCCATAAACGTTTATGTACGACTGCGAATGAGTGTTGAGCATGTGTTGGTTTGGTGTTGCCGCCGTTGTTGCTACTGCTACTCACAGCTACCACTAAGGCCAAGGATAGGGCGAAGGATGCAACCATCCGGCAAAGAAATGCCACCACTCCTACATGGCAAGACACACAAGACTTGTGGTAGAGAGAGAGAGAGCAGCATAGCAATGAAGTTGAAGGGTGCTGCTGTATATTGGCGGGTGGCGAGGGGGGAACCTTTAAAAGACAACACTTGGCGAAATGGAATCATTGACAGGAAAAAAGAGCAAAATGACGTAAAAAAAACACAACAGAAAGGCAAATGGAAAATTTAGCGTAAATAGAAATAAGACTCCAGCTGCAAGAAAAAGGGTTGAACATCAGCCAGAACAAGAACAACTGGATGCTATGTAAAGTAATAATGATAGCAATTTTGAGTGCAGAACAAGGACTTTGGTGAGGGCGGTGGATAAAGCGAAAGGCGACAAGGACAAGCGGTGAACGAAAGTGTATGGCAGACAATTGTCGAAGCGATTATTTTATGGCATCGATGGATTGAAATGAAGTTTAATAACAAAAGTTCATTAAAGTCGACTTCAATTGAGAGCTACATCAACATTAGGCGGTGGAAAATTCAATTTTTTTTTTTAAGTTCTAATAACTTTTTAAACATCAATATTCGTAAGATGGATGGTCATGGCTTAAAGGAAGTGGAATCATAAGAAATTAAAGAACTTTTAATCGTATTGGGTTGCCCAAAAAGTAATTGCGGATTTTTCATATAGTTGGCGTTGACAAATTTTTTCCCAGCTTGTGACTCTGTAATTGCATTCTTTCTTCTGTCAGTTATCAGCTGTTACTTTTAGCTTGCTTTAGAAAAAAGTGTAAAAAAAGTATATTTGATTAAAGTTCATTCTAAGTTTTATTAAAAATGCATTTACTTTCTTTTAAAAAATCCGCAATTACTTTTTGGGCAACCCAATATATTTACTACCACCATAGTATTGGGGCTATAGGTAACGAGTCATTATATTTGCAATATCTGAAAATATTGTGAAGCATTCATTGTATCTAAGCAACAGTTTCCAGAACCGTAATGACCAAAAACTTCTCATTGCAACAAAAACAAGTAAAATGGCATTAAGTTCGGCCGAGCCATACTTTGGATACCCACCACCTTGGGTATATATGTAAACCCCATTTCGTCACAATTCGGTGAAAATTGCATAACTTAAGCACCCAAATTGGGCACGGACAGTGAGTGGTCTTATATATATGTCACTATTCAATTTTGTAGAACAAAATATTGGTCTTTATGGCAGATATATCCAATTATAAACCGATCTGAACCATTTCGAAGTCGGATATCGTGAGGCTCAGAAAATCGCACTGTTTCACATTTCAGCGAAATCGGGTAATAAATAAAGTTTTTATTGGCTTCATAGCCCTTATCGGCAGATCGGTCTATATGAAAGCTATATCTAAATATAGTCCGATCAGAGCCATATTTAGGTCGGATGTTGGGAAGCTGAAAATAACTAGCTGTTTCAAATTTTAGCGAAATCGGATAAAAAATAAAGCTTTTAGGGCCTTCATACCCTTTATCGGCAGATCGGTCTATATGGCAGCTATATCTAAATAAAGTCCGATCTGAACCATATTTAGATCAGATGTTGGGAGGCTTAAAATAACCAACTGTTTCTAATTTCTGTGAAATCGGGTAATATATAAAGGTTTTATTGATTTCAGAGCCTTTATGGGGAGATCGGTCTATATGGCAGCTATATCTCAATATGGACCGATCAAACCCATATTTAAGTCAAATGTGGGGAGGCTTAAAATAACCCACTGTTGCAAATTTCAGCGAAATCAGTTAAAAAATAAATCTTTTATGGGCTTTAGACCCCTTATCGGGAGATCGGTCTATATGGTAGCTATATCTCAATATGGACCGATCAAATCCAAATTTAGGTCAGATGTCAGGAGGCTTAACGTAACCCACTGTTGCAAAATTCAGCGAAATCGGATAATAAAAACAACTTTTATGGACTTCAGACCCTTTATCGGGAGATCGGTCCATATAGCAGCTATATCTAATTATAGTCCAGTCTGAACCATATTTAAGTCGGATGTTGGCAGACCTTAACCTACTCACTGTTTCAAATTTCAGCGAAATCGGATAAA
Source organism: Stomoxys calcitrans (assembly GCF_963082655.1). Taxonomy (NCBI): domain Eukaryota; kingdom Metazoa; phylum Arthropoda; class Insecta; order Diptera; family Muscidae; genus Stomoxys; species Stomoxys calcitrans. The sequence goes on along the minus strand of NC_081555.1, from coordinate 168,459,029 downwards.
AAATAAAGCTTTTATGGCCTTCAGACCCCTTATCGGTAGATCGGTTTATATGGCAGCTATATCTCAATATGGACGGATTAAATCCATATTTAAGTCAGATGTCAGGAGGCTTAACATAACCCACTGTTGCAAAATTCAGCGAAATCGGATAATAAATAAAGCTTTTATGGACTTCAGACCCTTTATCGGGAGATCGGTCTATATGAAAGCTATATCTAAATATAGTCCGATCAGAACCATATTTAGATCAGATATCGGGAAGCTTTAAACTACTCACTGTTTCAAATTTCAGCAAAATCTGATAAAAAAAGTACAGCTTTTATGGCCTTCCGACATTTAATCGGGAAATCGGTCTATATAGCAGCTATTTCTAAATATAGTCCGATCTGGGCCATATTTACGTCAGATGTCAGGATGCTTAAAATAACCCGCTGTTGCAAATTTCAATGAAATCGGGTAATAAATAAAGCTTTTATGGTCTTCAGACCCTTTTTCGGGAGATCGGTCTATATGACAGCTATATCTAAATATAGTTCGATATTAACCATATTTGAGTCAGTTGTCAGGAAGCCTTAAACTACTCACTGTTTTAAATTTCAGCAAAATCGGTTAAAAAATAAAGCATTTATGAGCATTAGACCCTTTATCGGAAAATCGGTCTATATAGCAGCTATATCCAAATATGGTCCGATTTGGCCCGTTCAAAAACTTAACCAGCGTGCATCAAAATGACGTATCTGTGCCAATTTTTAGCTCAATATCTCAATTTTGGAAGCCTGTAGAGTGATTACAACAGACGGACGGACAGACACACGGACATCGTTAAATCGTCTAAGAATTTTCCGACGATCCGAAATATATAAACTTTGTAGGGTCGAAAATTGATATTTCGATGTGTTGCAAACGGAATCCTACGTTGGTGGGTATAAAAAACAAGTAAGAGCGTGCTAAGTTCCGCCGTTGGGCCGAATCCTATATACCACCCTCCACCATGGATCGCATTTGTCGAGTTCTATGCGCGGTATCTCTTTAGGGAAACAAAGCATATTGAATAAAAACTGTTATGCTATTGGAGCTATATCAAATTATAGTCCGATTCGGACCATAAATGAATGCCAAACTTTGTAGAAATCGTTGTAAAATATTTCCGTTCATTCGAATAAGAATTGCACCTTGTAGGGGATCAAGAAGCAAAATCGGGAGATAGGTTTATATGGAAGCTGTATCAAGCTATTAATCGATTCAGACCATATTAGACACGTATGTTGAAAGTCATGAGAGAGGCCGTTGTACAAAATTTCTGCCAAATCGTATGAGAATTGCGCCCTCTATAGGCTCAAGAAGTCAAAATACCAGATCGGTTTATATGGCAGCTATATTAGGTTATGTACCGATTTGCGCCATACTTAGCACATGTATTGGAAGTCACAACAAAACACCTCGTGCAAAATTTCAGCCAAATCGGATGGGAATTGCGCCCTCTAGAGGATCAAGAATCAAGACCCCAGATCGGTTTATATGGCAGCTATATCAAAATATGAAACAATTTGAATCATACTAAGCGTAGTTGTTAGAAGTGCTACCGAAACACTACGTGCAAAATTTCAGTGAAACCGGATAAGAATTGCGCCCTCTAGAGGCTCAGGAAGTCATGACCCAAGTTTGGTTTATATGGCAGCTATATCAAAACATGGACCGATTTGAATCATACTTAGCACAGTTGTTGGAAGTGATACCAAAACACTACGTGCAAAATTTCAGTCAAATCGGACGAGAATGCAATTGCGCCCTCTAGGGGCTCAAGAAGTCAAGACCCCAGATCGGTTTATATGACAGCTATATCAGGTTATGTACCGATTTGCGTCTTATTTAGCACAGTAATTGGTCATAACAAAACACCTCATGCAAAATTTCAGTTAAATCGGACGAGAATTACGCACTCTAGAGGCTCAAGAAATCAAGACCCATGATCGGTTCATATGGCAGCTATATCAGAACATGGACCGATTTGAATCATACTTAGCACAGTTGTTAGAAGTGATACCGAAACACTACGTGCAAAATTTTAGTTAAATTGGAAGAGAATTGCGCCCTCTAACGGCTCAAGAAATCAAGATCCAAGATCGGTTTATATGGCAGCTATATCAAAATATGGACCGATTTAACCCATTTACAATCCCAACCGACCTACACTATTAAAAAGTATTTGTGCAAAAATTTAAGCGGCTAGCTTTACTTCTTCGAAAGTTTGCGTGCTTTCGAGAGACAGACGGACGGACATGGCTAGATCGACTTAAAATGACATGACGATCAAGAATATATCTATTGGGTTGCCCAAAAAGTAATTGCGGATTTTTCATATAGTCGGCGTTGACAAATTTTTTCACAGCTTGTGACTCTGTAATTGCATTCTTTCTTCTGTCAGTTATCAGCTGTTGCTTTTAGCTTGCTTTAGAAAAAAATGTAAAAAAGGTATATTTGCTTAAAGTTCATTCTAAGTTTTATTAAAAATGCATTTACTTTCTTTTAAAAAATCCGCAATTACTTTTTGGGCAACCAATACTTTATGGGGTAGTATACCCCCATCCCCATATGGTAGGGTTAAAAATATTCTCAAAATATTTTGCTGGAGGCCACCGTAGCGCAGATGTTATCATGTCCGCCTATGAAGCTGATCGCCTGGGTTCGAATCCCGGCGGGATCATCAGAAAAAAAATTTTCAGCGGTGGTTTTCCCCTCCTGATGCTGGCAACACTTGTGAGGTACTATGCCATGTAAAACTTCTCTCCAATGAGGTGTCGCACGGCGGCACGCCGTTCAGACTCGGCTATAAAAAGGAATCCCCCTTATCATTGAGCTTAAATTTGAATCGGACTGCACTCATATGTGAGAAGTTTGCCCCTGTTCCTTAGTGGTATGTTCATGGGCAAAATTTGCAAAGTATTTTGCTGGCCTTAGGGCACTCACTGCCTATAATGTTGCTGTGATAAGAGTGCTGTAGCTGCTTCAGCAGCTTAATATTCGCCTGTATCAAATTGAATTGCTTAAGGTCTTGCATAGATTTTCATGGCGGTTTTTTTGTAAAAAAAAAATCCAAAAAATATGTTTCCTTTGGTTCTACATTGCTTTTCGTTTACTTTTTCCTTTCATTAATTTAATGTGTCTTCTGTTTTTTATTTCCATTCTTTTGGTTAAAGATTTTCACCGAACGATTTGTTTTTTTCTTCTACATTTCATGTTGTCATGCAGCTCAAGGGGGGTATTTGTTGTTGAGAAAATCGAGGGAGAAAATCTGTGAAGCGAACGTTGTAAACATTTCACAAAATTTCCAATGTGGGTTATTAACAGCGAAGCAAAGAGCGATGAGGTTTAATGTGAAATACGATACAAAAGCGTTTACATTCTTGAAATCGATTTAAGGTTTGTTAATGCAAATAATCCTTTTGTTTCAATTCAATTCTGGCTGGCTTTGGGGAGTTTAAAGGATGTTTAAGGATTGTGAGTCACGTGATGCGGGTGGTAGAAATTTAAGAGTTTTTTTTGGGGAGTTTTTCTACATTTAGAGGTTTTCTGCAATAAAAGGCAGCTAATGATGTGTAAATTCAATTTGGATAATTTTCCATTTAATCGAGGGTACAACTTGGCTGCCTTAAAATTTGTTGAATAAATTTAAGGTTTTTTTTTTTTTTTTGGATGTGGTATTAGGCACTGCTGCTAATGCTACAAATTGGTATATATAGTCTTAAAGTAAAGCTTTTAAATGGATTTTTGATGAAATTTTGTAAGAACTACTATGAGAAACAAGGGAATTGTAAAAACGGACCCCCTCAGAGGTTGAAAAGCTGCATACACAACAAATGGCCACGGCATACCTCACTCGACTGACCCAACTGCTTGATGAAAGCACTCCTTGTTCCGATGATATAATGGCGCAAACTATTTCCCACTCCATGGAAAATGCCGCGAAATCCATACTTGGGTACAGGAACCCTCCCCCAAGAAACCCATGGTACGACCAAGAGTGTCGAGATGCTACTGAAGCCAAGAATGAGGCATATAGAGCAACTCTGCTATCAGTAGCAACGCGCCAGATGAAGGAGAGGTATCGGGAGAAAAGGAGAGAGGAGAAACGTCTATTCCTCAGAAAGAAAAAGGAAATGGAAAGACGTGAGTGTAAGCGAATTGAGATGTACAGGAGTCAGAATGAAGTCCGGATATTCTACCAAAGAATTAAACCTCAAACCGATGGCTTTGGAGCAGGCACATCCTCCTGCAGAGACAAAGAAGGAAATCTGGTAACTGACACAGATAACATGCTAAGGATATGGAAAGAACATTTTACCCTCTAACTGCTAGTGTCCGACGTTGGCAGCGAAGAGGATACCACAGAAGCAATCCCTGATGATGGTATAGAATGTGTACCTCCTGGTCAGAATGAGGTCCAAGTAGCAGTGACCCGACTAAAGAACAACAAAGCAGCAGAAGCCGACGGGTTACTCGCTGAACTAATTAAGACTGGAGGCGACACGCTGATATGGCGTACGCATCAGCGCAATCTGGCTAGAAGAAGGCATATCCGATGATTGGTACCTCAGCATACTATGGCCCGAACACAAGAAAGGAGACTAGACGGAATGTGCTAACTACAGAGGAATAAGTCACCTCCCCATCGCATACAAGATACTCTCGAGCGTACTGTGTGAAAGATTAAAACCTAAAGTCAATGAGATAATTGGACCCTATCAATGCGGCTTTAGACCTGGTAAATCCAACATGGACCAGATATTCACACTGCGCCAAATCCTGGAAAAGACCCGAGAAGGACAAATCAACACCTATCATTTCTTTGTTGACTACAAAGGCGCTTTCGACACGCTCTTTACGTTCAAAGGAATTTCAAGCCATGTCTAACTTTTCCCAAAGAGGTGTCTCTCTGTGGCACGGCTATCGGACTCGGTTATAAAAAGGAGGGCCCTTATCATAGAGCTTAAAATTGAATGGGACAGCATTTATTGATTTGTGAGAAGTTTGCCCCAGTTCCTTAATGGAATGTTCATGGGCAAATTTGCATTTTTGTTCTACTATGAATTTTAACAACTATAATAAGTACGGTCTAAATCGGTATATAACCTCATATAGCTCCCACATAAATCGGTATCCCGATTTGACTTCTTGAGCCCTTACAAGCCGCAGTTTTTGTTTGATTTGGCTGAAATTTTGCCTGCGGTGTTCTGTTACGACTTCCAAAAACTGTCCCAAGTTCGGTCTCAATCAGGTTATAACCTGATATAGCTCCTATATAAACGGGTCTCTCGTTTATCCTTGTTCGGTTCCTAGAAGCCTTAAGGTTTGCTGGTTTGACAGAAGTTTGGTATGTAGAAAATAATTATACCCTTCAACTTAATTTAAACTTTATGGCAGCTATGGATATAGTTGCCTATATGGCAGCTATAGCCAAATTTGGACCGATCTGAGCCAAGTTGAAGAAAAATGTCAAAGGGCCCAACACAACTCGCTGTCCCAAATTCCGGCGACATCGGACAATAAATGTGCCTTTCATGGGCCCAAAACCTTAAATCGAGAGATAGGTCTATATGGCAGCTCTATCCATATCTGGACCGATCTGTGCCATATTGCAGAAGTATGTCGAGGGGCTTAAGCTAACCCACTGCCCCAAATTTCGGCGACATCGGACAATAAATGCGCATTTTATGGTCGCAAGACCTTAAATCGAGAGATCGGTCTATATGACAGCAATATCCAAATCTGGACCGATCGGGGCTAAATTGAAGAAGAAAGTCGAAAAGCCTAATACAACTTACTGCCCCAAATTTCGGCGACATCCATCAATAAATGCGCCTTTTATGGGCTCAAAACCTTAAATCGAGAGATCGGTCTATATGGCTGCTATATCCAAATCTAGACCGATCTGAGCCAAATTGAAGAAAGATGTCGAAGAGACTACCACAACTCAATGTCCCAAATTTCTGCAATATCAGATAATAAATGTGGATTTTATCGGCCTAAGACCCTTAATCGGCGGATCGGTCTATATGACAGCAATATCCAAATCTGAACCGATCTGGGCCAAATTGAAGAAGGATGTCGGAGGGTCTAACATAACCCACTGTCATAAATTTCATCAAAATCGGATAATAAATGTGGCTTTTATGAGCCTAAGACCCTAAATCGGCAGATCGGTTTAAACGGGGGCTATATCAAGATATAGTCCGATATATCCCATCTTCGAACTTAACCTGCTTATGGACAAAAAATAATGTGTGCAAAGTTTCAGCTCCATATCTCTATTTTTAAAGACTGTAGCGTGATTTCAACAGACGGACGGACAGACGGACGGACATGGCTAGATCGTCTTAGAATTTTACGCTGATCAAGAATATATATACTTTATAGGGTCGGAAATGGATATTTCGAAGTGTTGCAAGCGGAATGCCAAAATGAATCTACCCCCATCCTTCAGTGGTGGGTATAAACAGCTCCAAATTGGTACATATAGGATACTAGCTGGACAGGGCCCGCTCCGCTGCTCCTTCTTTAACTCTCTTATATCTATTAAGGGTGGGGACACTTCGCCCTGAATGTGAATATCGTGCTACTGTGGCCTATGTCCGCTTTTGACGCTGAACGCCTGCGTTCGAATCCTGGCGGAACTTTAGACAAAATATAAAAGCGGTGGTTATCTCCTCTTAATGCTGGCGACATTTGCGAGGTACCATGCATGGTCATATAAAAAATTCTCCCCAAAGAGGTGTCGCATTGCGGCTCACCGTATGGACTCGGCTATAAAAAAGGTCCCTTATCGTTGATAAACTCAACTTTAATTAAAAAGCACTCATTGATATATTAAAAGTTTGCCCCTGCTCGGTTCCTGGGCAAATTTTTACTCTACTCCCAAATGCCTTGCCTATGAGCCCCACATTACTGTATTGGTAAATATTTCGGGTTTAGGGGGTATTTCGGGGGTGGTCACTTGGCCATAAAAGGAAATATATAAGATTTGTGTTCTACTTTCAGAAACATTTCGTAAGAGTCCCATAATGGCACGATCGGTAAATAGGTTGTGTTTGAAGGTGGGGAGGACCCCAGGGTCCTTGTCCCGAAAATGAATATAAATTTCGCGAAAATCAATAAATTTCCACCACAAATAGCTTTTATATAATAGGGAGGTATTATGGTCTATGATTGGGCTATATATCCATTTGGGGGGTTTTGGGAGGCACCCTCTGCACCCGTCCCCAACAATAGAAACCATGATTTTTTTGGGGATTGTTATAGTGCAAAAAATTTCTAACGAATCGCATTACCAATCTCCAAGATCTGGTATTTTTGATAAGGGTAATAAGAAGTGCTTTTTAGGGGAGACATTTCGATTCAAATATGGATATCAAATTCGTGCCCAAATCTCCCCACTCCCAAATCCCTTAACTTTGAACCCTATTCTGTTATGGTCGGTAAGTATGAACCGTTTGGAGGGTGTTTTGTGGCTGGGGAGGCCACCGGCACTTTGCCCTGAAAATATTGGGTTGCCCAAAAAGTAATTGCGGATTTTTTAAAACAAAGTAAATGCATTTTTAATAAAACTTAGAATGAACTTTAATCAAATATACTTTTTTACACTTCTATTCTAAAGCAAGCTAAAAGTAATAGCTGATAACTGACAGAAGAAAGAATGCAATTACAGAGTCACAAGCTGTGAAAAAATTTGTCAACGCCGACTATATGAAAAATCCGCAATTACTTTTTGGGCTACCCAATTGATATCAAATTCGTTCTTTACTCCCAAATACCGTTTATTTCAGCTCCATATTGTTATAGTCGGAAATAAAGTTCAGTGTAAGGGGTGATTTAGGGCGTACCCCCAAAATTGGATATCAAATTCGTTTTCTTCTCTCAAATACCCCATATTGCCATAATGGGTCAATTAATCTGTTCGACTTATTTTTAGGTGGAAAAGCGCCATCTAGACTTTAACACAAATTTTAATGTCATATTTCGAATCTACTCCCAAATATCTTTCATATTAATCCTATGGTCGGCTGATATGCCCATTTGGGGGTATTTGGGGGCGGGGCGACATTACTTGGACCTAATTTTTTATGAAATATTTGTAATCTACTGCCGGATACTTTGCATATTTCTTCTTCATTTGAGTCCCATATTGAAAGGAACGTCAAATATATCTATTTAAAGGAGTTTTGGGGTTGGGGGAGGGGGGTGTGGTGGCGGCCCGCTGGGTACTTGGACCTAAAATTTAATATTATATTAATTTTCTAGTCTCCAATACCTTTTATTTGAGACCCATATTGTGCCCATCAGTCCTCTTTTTGGTTTTTGGGTGGCGTTTTAATGTAAGGGGGAGGGTCAGCCACCATCCGATATCTAACAAGTAAAAAGGCGTTAAGTTCGGCCGGGCCGAACTTTGGATACCCACCACCTCGGGTATATATATAAACCACCTTTCGTCAAATCCGGGGAAAAATTTATACCTTATGACCCCTAGCAGCTATATAGAAATATGTTCCGATTTGGACCAAATACTAATAAGTACAAGTCATTGTTCAATTGTATAAAACAAAATTTTGCTCTTTTTAGTAGCTGTATCTAAAAATAAACCGCTCTGAACCATAAACGACACGGAAGTTATATCGAAAGTTTTATCACAACTCACTGTCCCAAATTTCGGCGACATCGGACAATAAATGCGCCTTTTGTGGGCTTAAAACCTTAAATCGAGAGATCGGTCTATATGGCAGCTATATCCAAATCTGAACCGATCTGAGCCAAATTGGCGAAGGATGTTGAAGATCGTAAGACAACTCACTGTCCCAATTTTCAGCGACATCGGATAATAAATGTGGCTTTTATGGGTCTAAGACCCTAAATCGGAGGATCGGTCTATATGGCAGCTATATCCAAAACTGGACCGATCTGGGCCAAATTGGCGAAGGATGTTGAAGATCGTAAGACAACTCACTGTCCCAAATTTCAGCGAAATCGGATAATAAATGTGGCTTTTATGGGTCTAAGACCCTAAATCGGAGGATCGGTCTATATGGCAGCTATATCCAAAACTGGACCGATCTGAACCAAATTGGCGAAGAATATCGAAGGGCGTAAGACAACTCACTGTCCCAAATTTCAGCAAAATCGGATAATAAATGTGGTTTTTATGGGTCTAAGACCCTAAATCGGAGGATCGGTCTATATGGCAGCTATATCCAAAACTTGACCGATCTGGACCAAATTGGCGAAGGATGTTGAAGGGCGTAAGATAACTCACTGTTCCAAATTTCAGCGAAATCGGATAATAAATGTGGCTTTTGTGGGTCTAAGACCCTAAATCGGAGGATCGGTCTTTATGGCAGCTATATCCAAAACTGGACCGATCTGAACCAAATTGGCGAAGAATATCGAAGGGCATAAGACAACTCACTGTCCCAAATTTCAGCAAAATCGGATAATAAATGTGGTTTTTATGGGTCTAAGACCCTAAATCGGGGGATCGGTCTATATGGCAGCTATATCCAAATGTGGACCGATCTAGGCCAAATTGGCGAAGGATATCGAAGGGCCTAAGACAACTCACTGTCCCAAATTTCAGCAAAATCGGATAAAAAATGTGGCTTTTATGGGTCTAAGACCCTAAATCAGAGGATCGGTCTATATGGGAGCTATATCCAAAACTGGGCCGATCTGGGCCAAATTGACGAAGTATGTCGAAGGGCCTAAGTCAACTCACTGTCCCAATTTTCAGCAAAATCGGATAATAAATGTGGCTTATATGGGCCTAAGACCCTAAATCGGCGGATTGGTCTATATGGGGGCTATATCTAGATATAGTCCGATTTGGCCCATCTTCGAATTTAACCTGCTTATGGACAAAAAAAGAATCTGTGCAAAGTTTCAGCTCAATATCTCTATGTTTGAAGACTGTAGCGTGATTTCAACAAGCAGACGGACAGACGGACGGACATGTCTAGATCGTCTTAGATTTTTACGCTGATCAAGAATATATATACTTTATAGGGTCGGAAATGGATATTTCGATGTGTTGCAAACAGAATGACAAAATGAATGTACACCCATCCTTCGGTGGTGGGTATGAAAATTATATAACCTATGTTTTTCTTTTTTTTTTGATTCTACGGAACAAACAAACAAACCGAGTCTCATATAGTCATGAAGTGTTATATGCCCATTTAGGGAGTTTTTGGGGGATGGGGTGACCACCTACATTTCGATCAGATTTTGTATGCCAGATTCGAAATCTACGTCAGAATACCTTTCATTTAAGCCCCATATTGATATGGACGTATGCCAGATTCGAAATCTACTCCCGAATACCTTTCATTTAAGCCCCATATTGATATGGACGTTTAATATGTCTGCTTTTAGCAGTTTTTGGGGTTAGGGCGATTTTCTGGGTACTTTGACCCAATTTTTAATACCAAATTCGTATTCTACTCGTCAATACCCTTCATTTGATATCCATATTGTCTTTATCGGTCCACTTGTGATTTTGGGTGGTATTTGTGGGGTAACGGGCAGGATCCGCCCCCTTCCGATATCAAGAAATTATAAATCACATTTCTTCTTTCTAACCATATTGGTAATCTACTCCCGAATACCTTTCATTTGAGTCCCATATTGGCATGATAGTCAAATAAAACTATTTTATGGAGTTTTGGGGCTGGGGCGGCCCCCCAGGTACTTGGACCCAACTTTTATTATGAAATTCGTACTCTACTCTTAAATACCTTTCATTTGAATCCCATATTGTCCCTATCAGTCCTTTTTTTTATTTTTGGGTAGTACTTTTGTGATAAGGGGGAGGGTCCGCCCCCTTCCCCACCGTGGCGCAGAGGTTATCATGTCCGCTTGTAACGCAGCGCAGAACTCCTGGGTTCAAATCCCCTTGCTAATGCTGGCTACATTTGTGAGGTATCCTTCCATGTTAAAATTTATTTACTTAGTGGTGTCACTATGGGGCATGCCGTTCGGACTCGGCATAGAGAGAGGGGCCCCTTATCATTGAGCTTAAACTTTAAACGGGCTGCGCTCATTGTTGCTTGTTGCTTAGTGGAATGTTCATGGGAAATTTAGTATCCAGTAGTTTAGTTACTTGTTTTCTATGTTATTACGAAGTAAGTCCCATTTCCTCTAGGGCGCTTTGTTTAGGAGATGTAGTCATTTTAAAGTTGTGGGTAATCAGAAGGTGATTCCTAGTTGACGGTCTTCTTTCTCTTGGTGCTGCAAACGTATGCTTCAATTTATGATATCCTTTATCACAATGGTGGTATGACTATGGAAACTTTAAACATTTTGCGGAAAATTAATTTTTCTAAAAGCCTATCACAAGACAGTCTTTATGAAAACATTTTCACCATAACCACCGAATTGATCAAAGATTTGCCGAAATAGAACGCAAAGATTACAACAACAAATAGCAAACATATTTAAAAACTGCCCCAAAATCATTAGTCCACTTTTGAAAATCCTCTGTTTCTGTTTTTCTTCTTCTTGTGCTTGAAAGCCACTTAACAAAGTTGGCCATTTTATGCTAAAGTCCAAAACATTCCTCATCTTTGATAAGGATAAAAACCCCCGCGCTGCGCGTAGAGGCTGGCTGGGCAGGGTTGGGTCGGGTGGCTCATCGCTCATCTTCATTCTAGGGCTACATCATAAATCTTTTCATTAAGAGGCCAAAAGTTTTGCACAAAGTTTTTATGTTAAAAACGTTGATGCCACAACCATCTTTATGGGTTTTGCGTTCGTTCGTTCGTTCGTTCATTTGTTTGTGCTGTTGTTTTGCGTTATTAGTCTGATTAATTTGGCTCTTTTCATAAATTGCTACTATGAATGAAGCAAGGAAGGAAAGTAGCCTCAAACTGCCATCGGTTATAAGAAACAATTTCAAATGGCAGGCCGCTTTCTCTAAGCTTTCGTTTGTTTTTGGTTTAGTGCAAAAAAAAACCCAATCTTCCTTCTTAACGCTTGCCCCTTTATTTGTATGCTTAATTTTTTGAGTCACTTTGAAGTCCTTGTTGCCAGCACCCCCACCGTCACTTAAAACGCTGGGTCATTTGGAAATTTGGTTATGGATAGCAAAAGCAGCAATGTTGGAGACGACATCCGACATCCGTTACCCGCAAAGTTTGTTAAGTTGAAAATGTAACGGAAGCATTTTATAAGGAACCACATCATACATTATCCTAATCAAGGATAATTCATTAGTGTTGGAAATTTTTGGCATTTACTTTTGGGTTAAGTAGGCAAACAGAATGATGGAGCAGCAAAAAACAAGTAAAAGCGTGCTAAGTTCGGCCGGGCCGAATCTTATATACCCTCCAACAGGGATAGCATTTGTTGAGTTCTATTTCCGGCATCTCTTCTAAGGCAAAACAAGGATAAAAGAAAAGAATTGCTCTGCTATTAGAGCGATATCAAGATATGGTCCGGTTCGGACCACAATTAAATTATATGTTGGAGACCTGTGCAAAATGTCAACCAATTTGAATAAGCAATGCGCCCTTTGGGGGCTCAAGAAGTTAAATAGAGAGATCGATTTATATGGGAGCTGTATCAGGCTATAGACCGACTCAGACCATAATAAACATGTATGTTGATGGTCATAAGAGGATGCGTCGTACAAAATTTGAGGCAAATCGCATAAGAATTGCGCCCTCTAGAGGCTTAAGAAGCCAAGTCCCTAGATCGGTTTATATGGCAGCTATTTCAGGTTATGAACGGATTTTAACCATACTCAGCACAGTTATTTTAAGTCATAGCGAAACACGTCGTGCAAAATTTCATTCCAATTTGATAAGAATTGCGCCCCCTAGAGGCGGTTATGAACATGCACATGGCACAGTTGCTAGATATCATAGCAATATACTTCGTGCAATCGGATAAGAATTGCGCCCTCTAGTGGCTCAAGAAGTCAAGATTCAAGATCGGTTTATATGGCAGCTATATCTGGTTATGAACCGATTTCAACCTTAGTTTTTATTTTTTTTTCAATCGGATAAGAACTGCGCCCTCTAGAGGCTCAAGAAGTCAAGAACCCAGATCGGTTTATACGACAGCTACATCAGGTTATAGACCGATTTTAACCTTATTTGGCACATTTGTTGAAAGTCATAATAAATCACGTCATGCAAAATGTCAGCCAAATCGGATAGGAAGTGCGCCCTCTAGAAGCTCAAGAAGTTAAGTCCCCAGATCAGTTTATATGGCAGCTATTTCAGGTAATAGACCGATTATAACCATACTTGGCACAGTTGTTGGATATCATAACAAAACACGTCGTGCAAAATTTCATTAAAATCGGATAAGAACTGCGCCCTCTAGAGGCTCAAGAAGTCAAAAATCAAGATCGGTTTATATGACGGCTATAACAGGTTATGGACCGATTTGAATTACACATGGCACAATTGTTGGATATCATAACTTAACACGTCGTGCAAAATTTCATTACAATCGGATAAGAATTGCGCCCCCTAGAGGCTTAATCGCGTAAGATTTGCGCCCTCTAGAGGCTTAAGAATTTAAGTCTCCAGATCGGTTTATATGACAGCTATATCAGGTTATGGATCGATTTCAACTTTTCTTCGCACAGTTGTTGAAAGTCATAATAATGTTGAAAGGATAATAATTGCGCCCTCTAGAGGCTCAAGAAGTCAATACCCAAGATCGGTTTATATGGCAGCTATATTAGGTTATGAACCGATTTTAACCATACTTAGCACAGTTGTTGGATATCATATCAAAACAAGTGGTGCAAAATTTACTCCAATCGGATAAGAATTATGCCCTCTAGAGGCTTAAGAAGTCAAGACCCAAGATCGTTTTATATGGCAGCTATATCAAAACATGGACCGATATGGCCTATTAAGGATCTCAACCGACCTACACTAATAAGAAAAATGTATGCAAAATTTCAAGCGCCTATCTTTACTCCTTCGAAAGTTAGCGTGCTTTCGACAGACGGACGGACTGACGGACGGACAGACAGACGGACGGACATGGCTAGATCGACATGAAATGTCACGACTTTCAAGAATATATGTATTTTATGGGGCCTCAGACGAATATTTCGAGTAGCTACAAACAGAATGACGAAATTAGTATACCCCCATCCTATGGTGGAGGGTATAACAAGAAACTTGGGAGTAGCTATTGTGGGCGTAGAGCAAAAAGCTAGTAAAGTGCTTTGACATGATATCTTAAAAAATGAATTCATTACTACGCTCATGATGCGTCATATACCTAGTCTTCTTTGTCATCATCGTCTGCCACCAAAGGGATATTAGCAAGAGAAATGGTGAAGATATAACAAGCATTCGCAAAACACACACAGGCTTAATTTTTCCTTGATTTTTCGCATGTTCATCGTCTTCTTCTTCTTGGCCTTTAATATAAATGAGTATTTATTCATAAGAAAAGAGCGGTTGTTAATCAGTGAAATTAATTAATTTAATTTATTTAAAACTTGGCCAGACCAGGCCATCAGGCTGGCCTATTGACAGCACATGACAGTGCCCAACTCCACCCACACCATCACCCCTTTTTCTAGGAACACTGGAAAACCAGAAAAACCAAATTGGCTCAGCAGAGCTGAGGGAAGATTTAAGATAAACATCAAAATCAGCAGATACAAAGGCGGTCGACCCAACATCCCCACATAATCAAACAGCCAACAAACACACCAACTGCCAGCTAATACAAAAAAAAATTAAAATTAAACGTTTTGTAAGGATATTTAATACAAACTTTATATGCCCTGATGCTATTTAGTGTTATGATGTTTGAATACTCTGTGCCTTTTTTCTTGATGATGATGATGATGAATATTTGTTCTGTTCCTCGTTGTCAGTGCTTCTCTTCACTGTTGCTACAGACAAAATATTTCATGAATGTTTGCTAATATAAATTTTTATTACTTGAATATATTTTTTTAAGAAAATAAAATCAATAGATGACTGTTGGCACACACAGATATAAACGATGATGTGTACACCGTCTATCATTGGCAGAGACGTAGGTGCTGAGAGGATATTTTTATACTCACCACCAAGGGAGAAATTTGTTTTGTAAATAGGGACACGTATAACTTCAATTTTATTGCTTTGGAACTAAAAATGATAAGTCAAAGGTTTTTGTTAACCTACAGTAAAAGAATCTAATCTACCCTCCTCCATGGGTGGCATTTATCAAATTCTTCGCCCGATATCTCTTCATAGGCAAACAAAAGACAATGCATAAGAATTTCCTATGCTATTGGAGCTATACCCAGCCTTAAACCGATTGGACCCAAACTTGTTGTGGCCGTTGGAAATCCTTGTGCCAAATTTCAGCCAAATCGGATAAGAGTTGCCCCCTATAGAGGCCCAAAAAGAAAAATCTGAAGATCGGTTTACCCCATCAGGTTATGAACCGATTCAGACCATATTTGAAGATCGCAGTTGAAGTCGTTGTTAAAAATTTCAGATAAATTGGAAATGAATTGCGCCCTCTAGAGGTTAAAAAAGTATAATCAGGAGATGAATTTATATGGATGCTATATATGTTATAAACCGATTTAGACAATATTTGACGCACTTGCTAGAAAACATAAAAAAAACACCACAGGTAAAATTTTAGCAAAATCAAATAATAATAGCGCCCTCTATCGGCTCAAGAAATTAAGATCTGGAAACGATTTATATGGGAGCTATATCAGGTTATCAATCAATTTGGACCATATTTGGCGCTATTGTTAGAAGTCCAAACACACCACCTCAAGCAAAATTTCAGCCTTATCTAATAACAAGTAAAAGCGTGCTAAGTTCGGCCGGGCCGAATCTTATATACCCTTCACCATGCAACGCATTTGTCGAGCTCTTTTAGGTAGACAAAGGATAAAAGAAAAGAATCCCAATGTTATTGGAACAATATCAAGTAAAGGTTCATTTCGGACCCTAATAGAACAGAATATTGGAGACCTTAGTAGAAGTCATTGTGTAAAGTTTCAGCTAAATCTAGTAAGAATTGCTCATTTAAGGGGGTGAAGAAGTAAAATAGGGAGATCGGTGTATAGGGGAGCTGCATTAGGCTATAAACCGATTTATGCCATATTCGACACGTATGTTAAAGGTCATGAGAGAAGCCGTTGAACAAAATTTCAGCCAAATCGGGTAATACTTGCGCCCTTTAGAGGCTCAAGAAGTCAAGATCCCAGATCGGTTTATATGACAGCTATATCAGATTATGCACCGATTTGAACCATACTTAATACAGTTGTTGGAAGTCATAGCGAAACACCTCATGCATAATTTTAGCCAAATCGGATGAGAATTTGTCCCTGTAGAGGCTAAAGAAGTCCAGACCCCAGATCGGTTTATAGGGCAGCTTTATCAGGTTATGGACCGATTTGAACTATTCTTAGCACAGTTGTTGAAAGTCATAACAAAACACCTCATGCAAAATTTCAGCCAAATCAGATAACAATTGCGTCCTCTAGAGGCTCAAGAAGTCAAGATCCCAGATCGATTTATATGGCAGCTATATCAGGTTATGGACCTATTTGAACCATTCTTAATATAGTTGTTAGAAGTCATAACAAAGCACATCATGCAAAATTTCAGCCAAATCGAATAATAATTGCGTCCTCTAGAGGCTCAAGAAGTCAAGACCCCAGATCGGTTTATACGGCAGCTTTATCAGGTTATGAACCGATTTGAACTATTCTTAGCACAGTTGTTGAAAGTCATAACAAAACACCTCATGCAAAATTGCATCCAAATCAGATAACAATTGCGTCCTCTAGAGGCTCAAGAAGTCAAGACCCCAGATCGATTTATATGACAGCTATATCAGGTTATGGACCGATTTGAACCATTCCTAAAACAGTTGTTGGAAGTCATAACAAAACACGTCGTGTAAAATTTCAGCCAAATCGGATGAGAATTGCTCCCTGGAGAGGCTCAAGAATTCAAGACCACAGATAGGTTTATAGTACAGCTATATCAGGATTTTGACCGATATCAAACATACTCAGCACAGTTGTTGGAAGTTATAGTAAAACACCTCATGCAAAATTTCAGCCAAAAAGGATAACAATTGCGTCCTCTAGAGGCTCAAGAAGTCAAGACCCCAGATCGATTTATATGACAGCTATATCAGGTTATGGACCGATTTGAACCATTCCTAAAACAGTTGTTGGAAGTCATAACAAAACACCTCATGCAAAATTTCAGCCAAATCGGATAAGAATTGGGCCCTCTAGCGGCTAAAGAAGTCAAGACCCCAGATCGGTTTATATGGCAGCTATTTCAGTTTATGAGCCGATTTTAACCGTACTCAGCACAGTAGTTCGAAGTCATAATAAAACATCTCATTTCAAATTTCAGCCTAATCGGATAATAATTGCGTCCTCTAGAGGCTCAATAAGTCAAGACACCAGATCGGTTTATAAGGCAACTTTATCAGGTTATGAACCGATTTGAACTATTCTTAGCACAGTTGTTGAAGGTCATAACAAAACACCTCATGCAAAATTTCATTCCAAATCGGATAAGAATTGGGCCCTCTAGCGGCTAAAGAAGTCAAGACCCCAGATCGGTTTATATGGCAGCTATATCAGTTTATGAGCCGATTTTAACCGTACTCAGCACAGTAGTTCGAAGTCATAATAAAACATCTCATTCCAAATTTCAGCCAAATCGTATAATAATTGCGCCCTCTAGAGGCTAAAAAAGTCAAGACCCCAGAACGGTTTATATGGCAGCTATATCAGGTTATGAGCCGATTTCAACCATACTCAGTACAGTTGTTGAAAGTCATAACAAAACACCTCATGCAAAATTTCAGCCTAACCGGATATGAATTGTGCCCTCTAGCGGCTAAAGAAGCCAAGATCCCAGATCGGTTTATATGGCAGCTATATCAAAACGTGGACCGATATAGCCCATTCACAATCCTAACCGACCTACACTTATAAGAACTATTTGTTCAAAATTTCAAGTGGCTAGCTTTACTCCTTCGAAAGTTAGCGTGCTTTCGACAGACAGACGGACGGACAGACGGACGGACAGACGCACGGACAGACGCACGGACGAACAGACGGACGGACAGACGGTCGGACATGGCTAGTTCGACTTAAAATATCATGACGATCAAGAATATATATTCTTTATGGCGTCTTAGACGAATATTTCGAGGAGTTACAAACAAGATGACGAAATTAGTATACCCCCATCCTATGGTGGAGGGTATAATAATTGCGCCATCTAGCGGCTTAAGAAATCAAGCCTCAACCGACCTACACTAATAAAAAGTATTTGTGCAAAATTTTAAGCGGATAGCTTTACTGTTTCGAATGTTAGCGTGCTGCCAACGGACAGACGGACGGACAAACAGACGGACAGACAGACTGACGGACAGACTGACGGACAGACTGACGGACAGACCGACGGACATGTCTAGTTCGACATAAAAAGTCATGACGACCAAGAATACATACACTTTATTGGGTCTTAGATGAATATTTCGAGGAGTTACAAACCGAATGACGAAATTAGTATACCCCCATCCTATGGTGAAGGGTATAAAAAGATTCATCTAGCCCAAAAAAAAAAAAAATGGAAATAAATCGGGATTAAAATCGGGTGGATTAACTCAACAACAGTGCATCGATGAACTTATTTCAGTTTTTGGCGATGAAGCTCCATCGAGGACCAGTGTTTATCGAAGGTATGGTGAATTCAACCGAGGTCGTAGCTCACTCCAAGACGAACATCGTGAAGGTCGTCCAAAAATCAGTTGTTGTTCCAAAAACCATTGATGGTGTGCGCCAACTGACATTGAAAGATCATCATGTGACCTATCGTGAGATTGAGACAACCCTAGTCATTAGTGAGAGGGACCAGCATACATTCAATATTGCAGGAACATTTGAACGTCAAAAAAATTTGTTCGCATTGGATCCCACACATTTTGTCAATCGCTCAAAACAAGCCCCGTGTCTATTGGTCGAAAAAAAATGCTCCCAAAAATACGATTGCGATGCTTCGAACACGTCTACAGGGTGGCTGATGAAAGCCGCTACCAAAAAAAAATGTAATAACTTTTTTTCTATTTAATAATAATAATTTAATAATTAATTTAATTAATTAATTAATTAATTTAATTAATAATAATTTAATAATTAATTTAATAATTTAATTTAACATGAATAAAAGAAAAATGTATTCCATACACCGAAAAAAAAATGTAGCAATATTCATCATTGTAGCAATATTCATCAGCCACCCTGTATGACATCGTGACAGGTGATGGATCGTAGGTTTATGAGTACAGCAGTGGACTGCATGGGTGTTTCAAGTTGAGCCAAATCCAATTAAAGTTTCTGGTGCACAAAGCACTTCCAAGCAAATGATCGCCTGTTTTTTTTTTTTTATACCCACCACCGAAGGATGGGGGTATATTCATTTTGTCATTCCGTTTGCAACACATCGAAAAATCCATTTCCGATCCTATAAAGTATATATATTCTTGATCAGCGTAAAAATCGAAGACGATCTAGCCATGTCCGCCCGTCTGTCTGTCCGTCTGTCTGTTGAAATCACGCTACAGTCTTTAAAAATTGAGATATTGAGCTGAAATTTTGCACAGATTGTTTTTTTGTCCATAAGCAGGTTAAGTTCGAAGATGGGCTATATCGGACTATATCTTGATATAGCCCCCATATAGACCGATCTGCCGATTTAGGGTCTTAGGCCAATAAAAGCCACATTTATTATCCGATTTTGCTGAAATTTGGGACAGTGAGTTATGTTAGGCCCTTCAACATCCTTCGTGAATTTGGCCCAGATCGCTTCAGATTTGGATATAGCTACCATATAGACCGATCCTCCGATTTGGGGTCTTAGGCCCACAAAAGCCACATTTATTATCCGATTTTGATGAAATTCGGGACAGTGAATTGTGTTAGGCCCATCGACATCCTCCGTCAATTTGGCTCAGATCGGTCCAGATTTGGATATAGCTGCCATATAGACCGAGCCTCCGATTTATGGTGTTAGGCCCATAAAAGCCACATTTAGTATCCGATTTTGCTAAAATTTGGGACAATGAGTTGTGTTAGCCCCTTCGACATCTTTCTTCAATTTGGTCCAGATCGGTTCAGATTTGGATATAGCTGCCATATAGACCGATTTCTTGATTTATGGTTTTGGGCCCATAAAGTGCTCATTTATTGTCCGATGTCGCCGAAATTTGGGACAGTAAGTTTGGTTAAGGGCCTTGACAGACTTCTGCAATATCGCACAGATCGTTCCAGATTTGGATGTAGCTGCCATATAGACCGATATCTCGATTTAAAGTCTTGGCCCCATAAAAGGCGCATTTATTGTCCGATTTCGCCGAAATTTGGGACAGTGCTTTGTATTAGGCTCTTCAATATTTTTATGCAACTTGTCCCAAATCGGTCCAGATTTGGATATAGCTGCAATGTAGAGCAATATCTCTATTTAAAGTCTTGGCCCCATAAAAGGCGCATTTATAATCCGATTTCACTGAAGTTTGACACAGTGTCTTACATTAGGCTTTTCGACATCCGTGTCGTATATAGTTCAGATCGGTTTATTTTAAGATTTAGCTAGTATACTTATTAGTATTTGGTCCAAATCGGAACCTATTTTGATATAACTGATATGGGACATAAGGTATGAAATTTTCACCGAATTTTGATGAAAGGTGGTTTACATATATACCCGAGGTGGTGGGTATCCAAAGTTCGGCCCGGCCGAACTTAACGCCTTCTTACTTGTTTTTTGGAATAACTGGATATGTCACAACCGAAACACTAGAACAATGCAGAACATTCAATTCTGAGTGTTACACAACCATTTGTTTGCCAGTTATCTTCCGAGAAATCAGGAAAACCAACCGCCGAAGATGGATCACTCTTCAACATGACAATGCGAGCTCTCACATATCGGCTCCAACAACTGCATTTTTGAGCACTCAAAACATCGATTTGATGAATCATCCGCCATATAGACCTGACTTGGCAACAAAGGACTTCTTTTTTTTTGCCGTAAGTAAAAACTATAATGAGCGGTCAACGTTTTTCTACGCCTGAAGAAGCGGTTGATGCGTTCAGAATGCATTTGTTTGGAGAAACCTCAATCAGAGTGGCAAAAGTGCTTCGACAATTGGTTCAAACGCATGCAAAACTGTATAGATTTTGAAAAACAATAAAGCGATTTTCGATGATTAATATTTGTTTTTGTGTTCTCTAATCCCAAAATATAAAAGGCAACCCTCGTATATACTCTATAGGGTCTCAGATTCCTGCCTCCTATGCCGGAGAATATAATAAGCAATTACTGAACATTTATAAATATCCTTCGATATAGCTCTGATCAGATGATCAAATCAATCTCCTGCCAATCTGCATTGCCACAGCCCTGGTGAAACCAACAATACTTCGTTTTCTGTTCTCTGCTTAAGGATAACAGAAACTTATAAAAATGCGGAAAAGTTATTTTTTAATAATCGAATGAAACAAATCCCAACTCCAGTTATTGGAAAATTTTATTTAACAAAATTTATACACAGAAATATTTTTTGCCACCAACAAGAGTTATTCGCCAAGACTGAAAAGGGAAATAGAAAAAGTTTTGTTTTTCCAGGCATAGGAAGGCAACATAAGTGTGTGCGGATGAGTTGTTCGGTCGGTTGATGTTTTCTTTTTAGTTTAACAGTCTATGGTAATTTTTAATTATAAACTCTCTATAAATTACTATAATCTATAGCTGTAACATTATATCCTTGCAAATAAACAGAAATACTTGATAGTGTGTGTGTGTGTGTCTTTGCGTGGCTGAATGTTTACTAAGATGAAAATGAGTAAACGTTATGTTGTGCATGCAACACCTACTCATTAACCCTTTGTTGTGGGAGAGAGTTAGGAGACGTTTTTTTTTGAAATCTTCTTCTTCTTCTGGGTTGCCCAAAAAGTAATTGCGGATTTTTGAAAAGAAAGTAAATGCATTTTTAATAAAACTTAGAATGAACTTTAATCAAATATACTTTTTTACACTTTTTTTTCTAAAGCAAGCTAAAAGTAGCAGCTGATAACTGACAGAAGAAAGAATGCAATTACAGAGTCACAAACTGTGAAAAAATTTGTCAACGCCGACTATATGAAAAATCCGCAATTACTTTTTGGGCAAGCCAATATAAAAATCAATTTGTGTTTGTTTATTTGTCGATTTGTTTGTTTGTTCCGTATAGACTCAAAAACGGCTGAACCGATTACCTTTGAATTTTCACCGATTGTGTAGGTTGGTCTGTAAGGAAATATTGGCTATATAATTTTTTTTGTATTGGGAGAAGGCGGACCCTCTCCCTTACCCCAAAAGCATAACTCAAAAATAAAAGTGAACCAATCGGGACAATGTGGGATTCAAATGGAAGATATTCAGGAGTAGAGTACGAATTTTATAGTAAAAAATGGGTCCAAGTACCTGGGGGGCCGCCCCAGCCCCAAAACCTCTTAAAATAGGTTTATTTGACGATCATGACAATATGGGTCCCAAATGAAAGGTATTCGGGAGTAGATTACGAATATGGTCAGGAATTAGGAATAGGCTTTATAATTTATTGGTAACAGAGGGGGGCGGACCCTCCACCGTTACCCCAAAAACACCACCCAAAATCACAAGTGGACCGATAAGGACAATATGGGTATCAAATGAAAAGTATGCGGGAGTAGATAACGAATCTGGCAAACAAATTCATGTCAAAGTATAGGGGCTCACCCCTCCCCCGCAAAGACGCCCAAAATAGGCACATTAGCCAATCGCGGATGTATGGGACTCGGTTTGTTTGTTCCGTATAGACTGAAAAACGGCAGAATCGATTTTCTCAAAATTTTCGCATATTGTGTAGGTTGGTATAGAAGGAAGCAAAGGCTATATAATTTTTTGGTATTGGAAGGGGGACGGACCCTCCCCCTTATGCCAAAAACACAACTCAAAATCAAAAGTGGACCGATGGGGACAATATAAGTATCAAATGAAAGGTATTGAAGAGTAGAATACGAATATGGTATTAAAGTTAGAGTCTAAGTACCCATCGGGCCGCCCCAATCGCAAAACTCCCCCAAACATACACATTGGACGTTCATTTCCAAACATGGGACTCAAATGAAATATATTCGAAAGTATGTTTCGAATCAGATCGAAGTATAAGGGGTCACGCCACCCCTTAAAATGCCATTAGATCCATTATGACTTTATTTTCATAGATTGGGTAAGTTTGTCTGGAAGGAAACATAGGCTTTATAATTTTTTTTAGATATCGGTCGGAGGCGGACCCTTCCACTTACCCCAAAAACGCCACCCATATCCGAAAGTGGTCCGATAAGCGCAATAAGGGTATCAAATGAAAGGTATTGGAAACCAGAAAACGAATGTGGTATTAAATTTTGGGTCCAAGTACCCAGCGGGCCCCCCAACCCCAAAACTCCTCTAAATAGATTCATTCGAAGTTCATGTCAATATGGGACTCAAATGAAAAGTATTAGGCAGTAGACTACAGATATGGCATAAAACATTAGGTCCAAGTAATGGGAGGTCGCTCACCCTCAAATATCCCCAAATGAGCATTTTAGCCAACCATGGCTATATGGGACTCGAATGAAGGGTATTAGGGAGTAGATTACGAATAGGACTTTAAAATTTGCGTTCAAGTCTAGGTGGCGCTTTTGCTCCTAAAGATACGTCAAATGGGTTATTTGACCCATTAAGACAATATGGCACTCAAATGAAAGGATTTTGAGAGTAGAAAACGAATTTAATATCCAATTTTGGAGCCAAGTGTTTTGGGGTATGTCCTACCTATGTCTTACCCCCAAATGGGCATTTTAGCCACCCATGGATATGGGATTCAAATGAAGGTTATTAGGGAGTAGATTACGAATATGACATTAAAATTTGCGTTCAAGTCTAGGTGGCACTTTTGCTCTTAAAGATACGTCAAATGGTTTATTTGACCCATCATGAGAATATGCGACTCAAATGAAAGGTAGTTTGAAAGTAGAAAAAATGAATTTGATATCCAATTTTGGAGCCCAGTGTTTTGGGGTACCCCCTAAAGCACCCCCTGAACTGAATTCCATTTCCTTTTGGAATCAGGAACGAATTTGATATCTATTTTTAGTGCAAAGTGCAGGTGGCCGCCCCAACCCCCAAAACACCCTCCAAACGGTTCACATATACTGGCCCTGGTAATATGGGGCTCAAATTGAAGGCATTTGGAAGTGCAGCACAAATTAGATATCCATATTTGAGTCGAAATGTCTGAGGTGCCATCCCTTTCCTAATGAGAACATTACCCTAAGGAAGAACGTTACAACCACGAACCGAGAAGGGGCAAATTCTCACACATCAATGAGTGTTTTCCGATTCATTTTTAAACTCAATGATAAGGGGCCTTTTTTTATAGCCCAGTCCGAACAGCATCCCGCAGTGACGAGAAAATTTTTTAAATGAACATGCATGGCATTGTACCTCTTAATGTCGCCAACATTAAGAGGGGGATAAACACCCCTTTGTTCGATGTTTTCGCCAGGATTCGAAAGCGTTCTGCGTCATAAGCTATTGGGTTGCCCAAAAAGTAATTGCGGATTTTTTATAAAGTCGGCGTTGACAAATTTTTTCAACGGCTTGTGACTCTGTAATTGCATTCTTTCTTCTGTCAGTTATCAGCTGTTATTTTTAGCTTGCTTTAGAAAAAAAGTGTAAAAAAAGTATATTTGATTAAAGTTCATTCTAAGTTTTATTAAAAATGCATTTACTTTCTTTTAAAAAATCCGCAATTACTTTTTGGGCAACCCAATACAATGGCACGAATTCGATATCCGCATTCTGGACGAAGTGTCGCCACCCTAAAAAGATATTAGAGAGTTAAAGAAGGCACAGCCGGGCGGGCCCGGTTCGGCAAGTATAAGTTGAAAGATCGGTCTATATGGCAGCTATATCTACATATAGTCTGATGTGTACACTGCTTCGAATTCCTGCGAAATCGGGTTATCCAAATCTGGACCGATCTAAGGCAAATTGAAGAATAATGTTGAAGGCCCTAACACAACTCACTGTCCTACATTTCGACGACATCCGACAATAAATGCCCCTTTTATGGGCCCAAGACCTTAAATCGAGAGATCGGCCTATATGGAAGATATATACAAATCTGAACCGATCTGCACCAAATTGAAGATGGATGACGAATGGCCTAACACAACGCACTGACCCTAATTTCAGCAAAATCGTATAATAAATGTGGCCTTTTGGGCCTAAGGCCCTAAATCGGGGGATCGGTCTATATGGGTGCTATATCAAGATATAGTCCGACGTAGCGCATCTTCGAACTTAACCTGCGTATGGACAAAAAAGAATCTGTGTTAAGTTTCAGCTCAATATCTCTATTTTTGAAGACTGAAGCGTGATTTCAATAGACAGACGAACGGTCAGACGGACGGACGGACATACGGACGGACAGACAGACGGACAGACAGACGCACGGACAGACGGACGGACATGGCTAGATCGTCTTAGATTTGAATGCTGATCAAGAATATATAGGGTCGGAGACGGATATTTCGATGTGTTGCAAATGGAATGAAAAAATGAATATGCCCCCATCCTTCGGTGGTGGGTATAAAAATTCAACGATTTTCAATTAAAAACAAAAACATCCACCTCATCACTGGATTGCGCTACAATCGTCAAGAAGTAGAGAATTGTTGACAGAGGAAGATGGTTTCCTGAAGCAATGTGGGTACATTTTCATCAGAATCATTTTTGTCAGAATGGTGGAGGGTACCTAATCGGATTTTACACTTTTTATACCCTCCACCATAGGATGGGGGTATACTAATTTCGTCATTCTGTTTGTAACTCCTAGATATATTCGTCTAAGACCCAATAAAGTATATATATGCTTGATCGTCGTGACATTTTAAGTCGATCTAGCCATGTCCGTCCGTCTATCCGTTCGTCAGTCCGTCCGTATATCCGTCCGTCTGTCCGTCCGTCTGTCCGTCCGTCTGTCCGTCCGTCTGTCCGTCCGTCTGTCCGTCCGTCTGTCCGTCCGTCTGTCCGTCCGTCTATCCGTTCGTCAGTCCGTCCGTATATCCGTCCGTCTGTCCGTCCGTCTGTCCGTCCGTCTGTCCGTCCGTCTGTCCGTCCGTCCGTCTGTCTGTCCGTCCGTCTGTCCGTCCGTCTGTCTGTCCGTCCGTCCGTCCGTCTGTCCATCCATCTGTCCGTCCATCTGTCCGTCCATCTGTCCGTCCGTCTGTCCGTCTGCCCGTCCGTCTGTCCGCCTGCCCGTTCGTCTGTCCGTCCGCCTGTCCGTCCGCCCGTCCGTCCGTCTGTCTGTCGAAGCACGCTAATTTTCGTGGGAGTAAAGCTAGACGCTTGAAATTTTGCACAAATACTTCTTGTTAGTGTAGGTCGTTTGGGATTGTATATGGGCCAAATCGGTCCATGTTTTGATATAGGTGCTATATAGACCGATCTTGGATCTTTACTCTAGAGCCACTAGAGGGCACAATTCTTATCCGATTAGGCCTAGAGGGCACAATTCTTATCCAATTAGGCTGAAATTTTGCATGAGGTGTTTTATTTTGACTTCCAACAACTGTGCTGTGAGTATGGTTGAAATCGGTCCATAACCTGATATAGCTGGCATATAAAGGGTCTTGACTTCTTGAGCATCTAGAGTGCGCAATTCCTATCCGATTTGGCTGAAATTTTGCACAACGTGTTTCAATATGATTTCCAACAACTGTGCTAAGTATGGTTCAAGTCGTTTAATAACCTGCTATAGCTGCCATACAAACCGATATTGAATATTTACTTCTTGAGCCACTAGAGGGCGCAATTCTTATGCAATTTGGCTGAAATGTTGCATGAGGTGTTTTGTTGTGACTTCTAACAACCGTGCCATTTATGGTTCAAATCGGTACAAAATCTTATGTAGCTGCCCTATAAACCGATCTTGAATCTTGACTTCTTGAGCCTCCATAGAGCGTAATTATTATCCGATTTGGCTGAAATTTTGTACAACGCCTTCTCCCATGACCTTCAACATACTTGTCGGTCCGTCCGTCTGTCTATCGAAAGCCCGCTAAGTTTCGAAGGAATAAAGCTAGCCGATTAAAATTTTGCACAAATACTTCCTATTAGTGTAGGTCGGTTGGGATTGTAAATGGGCCATATTGGTCCATGCTTTGATATAGCTGCCATATAAACCGATCTTAAGATTAGGCCTAGAGGGCACAATTCTTATCCGATTAGGCTGAAATTTCGCATGAGGTATTCTTTTATGACTTTCAACAACTGTGCTGAGTATGGTTGAATTCGGAGCATAACCTCATATAGCTGTCGTATAAACCTATCTGGGATCTTGACTTCTTGAGCGTCGAGAGGCCGCAATTCCTATTCGATTTGGCTGAAATTTGGCTTCACCGGTTTTTCGATATGATTTTCAACAACTGTGCTAAGAATGGTTCAAATCGGTTAATGACCTGATATAGCTGCCATATAAACCGATATTGAATCTTTACTTCTTGAGCCACTAGAGGGCGCAATTCTTATCCGATTTGGCTGAAATATTGCATGATGTGTTTTGTTATGACTTCCAACAACTGTGTTAAGAATGGTTCAAATCAGTCCATAACCTGATATAGCTGCCATATAAACCGATCTGGGGTCTTGACTTCTTGAGCCACTAGAGGGCGTAATTCTCATCCGATCTGGCTGAAATTTTGAATTATGTGTTTTGTTATGATATGTAACAACTGTGCCAAGTATGGTTCAAATTGGTTCATAACCTGATATAGCTGCCATATAAACCGATCTTGAATCTTGACTTCTTGAGCCTTTAAAGGGCGGAAGTATGACCCGATTTGGCTGAAATTTTGTACAACGGCTTCTCCCATGACCGTTAACATACTTGTCAAATATGGTCCGAATCGGTCCATAGCTCCCACATATGACGCAATTCTTACTCGAATTGGCTGAAATTTTACACATTGACTTCTACTATGGTCTCCAACATTCAATTTAGTTATATAACTTGATATAGCTCCAATATTAATTCAATTATTCTCATTTATCCTTTGTTTGCCTAAAAGGAGATATCGGCAAAGGAACTCGACAAATGCGATCTATGGTGGAGGGTTTGTAAGATTCGGCCCGGCCGAACTTAGCACGCTTTTACTTGTTTATTAAAATGCCTCACAAAGGGTTAATACACTTTATTGTGAAATTCTTTTGGCTTTGTTCGACTTAAAATATTTGCTTTTCGCTACATTCCTGTTTTTGCTTTTCTTGCTGAGAAATATCTTTGGTGGTTACCGACTTGAGAGGCGATACTTTTTAACTTGGCTAAACAATTGCTTTTTTTTTCGCTTGTGATGGGACTCTTGGCAAGGAAGGCCTTAAAACGATTGAAGATTGTGCTCTTGCTACCGTTACCGAGCTGCATTTTATTAATTACAACATGCATTTGATGTGTTGTAAATATCTTGAAGAGAATAGACACGGCAAGGCAAGGCCAGTAGGAAATTTCATTTTTTTTGGAAAACTTCTCTGTGAGAATGGATGAAGATAGTCCAACCAAAATTCTAATGGAAAACTTCTGCAAGTGAAGCAAGACATTTGGAATTAGGGGCTACATTTTGAAGGAGAAAAAAATTACGGTACGGAATGGTTTGTTTGGCCCCTGATATCTTTTCCGTTGTATTGGGTTGCCCAAAAAGTAATTGCGGATTTTTCATATAGTCGGCGTTGACAAATTTTTTCAACGGCTTGTGACTCTGTAATTGCATTCTTTCTTCTGTCAGTTATCAGCTGTTACTTTTAGCTTGCTTTAGAAAAAAAGTGTAAAAAAAGTATATTAGATTAAAGTTCATTCTAAGTTTTATTAGAAATGCATTTACTTTCTTTTAAAAAATCCGCAATTACTTTTTGGGCAACCCAATATATATCAACTTCAAATCTTAATTTTTCCTATCGGGTCTAGTCTTAATCGTGTTTTAAATGAAACCAAACCAACGATTACAGCTCACGATAGATGACTACAATATTCCTTAGCAAAGAAAAACACGCACACACATGCTTCAACCAAAAGAATATAACGATAAAAAATATCCTACAACATAAGCAGCATTATTATAGTAAAAATGGAGCAACAACAACAACACAACACAATTAAAAACACACATTAAATCTATTCTATTTTTGCTTAAAAATGGATGGAATGGAACTGTATAATGGCAAATAAAACAATAAATAAATAGAATAACCAAATTCATCATTGGGGATCAATTAAAAATGTACCAAGGCATTGCAGAGGAAAGAGAAGAAGCAACAGCAAATACATCACAGAAGAAAAATGACTTTTCTTAGACATGACGCAAAAAAAAAAAACAACCAAACAAAGACAAATAAAAAATGGAGAATAGGGCAATAAAAATAGGGGCGGAGTCTTTTTCCTTTGCGGTTAACCACAAGTCAGTCATAAGTTTATTTTAGAAAAACACCACCACTCATGCATTCACTTACGTGGTGATATTTATAAGCACATGCATGCTTGCCCGTGAAAGAAGAAGAGGGAGGAAGAGAATGGAAAAAGATATTCGTAATATTAACCCTCTTCAAGATAACCCACCTTATGAAGCAGACACTGGTAGAGTTGCCCTTTACATGACATAGAAAAATTTATAAAATAAAATAAAAAACTAAAATTATATGAAACAAGTAAAAGCGTGCTAAGTTCGGCCGGGCCGAATCTTATATACCCTCCACCATGGATCGCATTTGTCGACTTCTTTTCCCGGCATCTCTTCTTAGGCAAAAAAGGATATAAGAAAAGAGTTGCTCTGCTATTAAAACGATATCAAGATATGGTCCGGTTCGGACCATAATAAACACGTTTATTGATGGTCACGAGAGGATCCATCGTACAAAATTTCAGGCATATCGGATAATAATTGCGACCTCTAGGGGTCAAGAAGTCAAGATCCCAGATCGGTTTATATGGCAGCTATATCAGGCTATGAACCAATTTGAACCTTATTTGACACAGTTGTTGAAAGTAAAAATAAAATACGTCATGCAAAATTTCAGCCAAATCGGATAGGAATTGCGCCCTCTAGAAGCTCAAGAAGTCAAATCCCCAGATCTGTTTATATGACAGCTATATCAGGTTATGGACCGATTTCAACCATACTTGGCACAGTTATTGGATATCATAACGAAATACTTCGTGCAAAAATTCATTCAAATCGGATAAGAATTGTGACCTCTAGAGGCTCAAGAAGTCAAGACCCAAGATCGGTTTATATGGCAGCTATATCAGGTTATGAACCGATTTAAACCATACTTGGCACAGTTGTTAGGTATCATAACAAAACACGTCGTGCGAAATTTCATTCTGATCGGATAAGAATTGCGCACGCTAGAGGCTCAAGAAGTCAAGACCCAAGATCGGTTTATATGGCAGCTATATCAGGTTATAGACCGATTTAAACCATACTTGGCACAGTTGTTGGATATCATAGCAAAACACATCGTGCAAAATTTCACTCCAATCGGATAAGAATTGTGCACTCTAGAGGCTCAAGAAGTCAAGACCCAAGATCGGTTTATATGGCAGCTATATCAGGTTATGGACCGATTTGAACCATACTTGGCACGGTTGTTGGACGTCGTAACAAAACATGTCGTGCAAAATTTCATTCCAATCGGATGAGAATTGCGCACTCTAGAGGCTCAAGAAGTCAGGACCCAAGATCGGTTTATATGGCAGCTATATCAAAACATGGACCGATATGGCCCATTTACAATACCAACCGACCTACACTAATAAGAAGTATTTGTGCAAAATTTCAAGCGGCTAGCTTTACTCCTTCGAAAGTTAGCGTGCTTTCGACAGACAGACGGACGGACGGACGGACGGAAGGACGGACAGACGGACGGACATGGCTAGATCGACATAAAATGTCACGACGATCAAGAATATATATACTTTATGGGGTCTCAGACGAATATTTCGAGTAGTTACAAACAGAATGACGAAATTAGTATACCCCCCATCTTATGGTGGAGGGTATAAAAAAAATATTTAAATAAGAAAAAAACAGGTAAAATGGCGTTAATTCGGCCGGGCCGAACTTTGAATACCCAACACCTCGGGTATATGTGTAAACCACCTTTCGTTAAAATCCGGTCAAAAATGCATACCTTATGCCCCATAGCAGCTACATCGGAATATGTTCCGATTTGGACCAAATACTAATAGTACAAGTTATTGTTCCATTGTGTATAACAAAATATTGATCTTTTTAGTAGCTATATCTAAGAATAAACCGATCTGAACCATATATAGTACGTATGTCGAAAAGCCTAACATAAGTCACTGTGTCAAATTTAAGAAATTTCGGACTATAAATGCGCCTTTTATGTGGCAAAGGCTTTAAAACGGTCTATAAAGCAGCCATATCCAAATCTAAACTGTTTTGGGCCAAGTTGCAGAACAATATCGAAGAGTCTAACACAACTAACTATGCCACATTTCGGAGAAATCGGACAATAAATGCGCCTTGTATGGGCCCAAAACCTTAAATCGAGAGATCGGTGTATATGGCAGCTCTATCCAAATCTGGACCGATCTAAGCCAAACTGAAGAAAAATGTCAAAGGGCCCAACAAAAGTCACTGTCCCGAATTTTGGAGACATCTGACAATAAATGCGAATTTTACTGACCCAAAACCTTAAATCTAGAGATAGGTCTATATGGCAGCCATATCCAAATCTAAACTGTTTTGGGCCAAGTTGCAGAACAATATCGAAGAGTCTAACACAACTAACTATGCCAAATTTCGGCGAAATCGGACAATAAATGCGCCTTGTATGGGCCCAAAACCTTAAATCGAGAGATCGGTGTATATGGCAGCTCTATCCAAATCTGGACCGATCTAAGCCAAATTGAAGACCTTTCATTTGAGCCTCATATTGCTATGGTCGTAAAATTGTCCCCTTTGGGGGATGTTTTTGGTGAGAGGCGACCCCCAACAACTTGGTCCCATATATGGATATCAGATTCAAATACCTTTTATTTAAGCCCCATATTCCCATGGTCAGTAAATAAGTCCTGTTTGGGGGGTGTTTTGGGAAAGGGGTGGATCCCAAGAAACGCGATCCCACATTTGGATATTAGATTCGTATTCTACTCGCAAATACCTTTCATTTGAGTCCCATATTGTTATGGTCGTAAACTTGTACCCTTTGGGATATGTTTTTGAAGGGAGGCGGCCCCCCAGAAACTTGGATATCAAATTCGAATGGATATTAAATTCGTATTCTACTCTCAAGTACCTTTCATTTTGGTCTCATTTTGCCATGGTCAGTAAATAAGTCCTAATTGGGGCCGTTTTGGGGTTGGGGTGGACCCTCAAATACTTGGTCTCACATATGGATATCAGATTCATATTCTACTCGCAAATACCTTTCATTTGAGTCCCATATTGTTATGGTCGTAAACTTGTATCCTTTGGAGGATGTTTTTGAAGAGAGGCGGCCCCCCAGAAACTTGGTGGAACAGTTGGATATCAAATTCGTATTCTACTCTCAAGTGCCTTTCATTTGGGTCTCATGTTGCCATGGTCAGTAAATAAGTCCTATTTGGGGGCGTTTTGGGGTTGGGGTGGACCCTCAAATTCTTGGTCTCACATATGGATATAAGATTCCTATTCTACTTGCAAATACCTTTCATTTGAGTTCCATATTGCCATGGTCGGTATATATGTCCGATTTAGGGGTTTTTTGGGGCTTGGGGTGGTCCCCCTAACAATTGGTCCGACAATTGGATATCAGATACGTTTTCTTGTCCTAAATACCTTTCATTTGAGTCCCATATTGTCGTTATTGATGTAAATATATGTTTGTTAGGTTTTAGGGTGGGGCGGCCCCCCTAGGTACCCCATCAGAAATTTGGATACCAAATTTTTATTTTTAGGGTACCATATGAGAGCACACAAAATTTAGCTTAAATCGCACCACCCATCACCGAGATCTGGCATTTCTGAAAATAAGGATAAGGGGGAGGGTCCGTTCCCCCTTCAGACATGAAAAAATTTTGTACCCTATTTTCACCACGGGACCATTATGCACCATCTGTGAAAATTTCAAGAAAATCGGTTCAGCCGTTTCTGAGTCTATAAGGAACACACAAACATACAAACAAACCTACAAACAAACACAAATTGATTTTTATACCCACCACCGAAGGATGGGGGTATATTCATTATGTCATTCCGTTTGCAACACATTGAAATATCCATTTCCGACCCTATAAAGTATATATATTTTCTTGATCAGCGTAAAAATCTAAGACGATCTAGACATGTCCGTCCGTCTGTCCGTTGAAATCACGCTTCAGTATTAAAAAATAGAGATATTGAGCTGAAACTTTGCACAGATTCTGTTTTTGTCCATAAGCAGGTTAGGTTTGAAGATGGGCTACATCGGACTATATCTTGATATGGCCCCCATATAGACCGATCGGCCGATTTAGAGTCTTAGGCCAATAAAAGCTACATTTATCATACGATTTTGCTGAAATTTGGGACAGTGAGTTGTGTTATGCCCTTCGACATCCTCCGTCAATTTGGCTTAGATCGGTCCAGATTTGGATATAGCTGCCATATAGACCGATCCTCCGATTTAGGGTCATAGGGTCCATAAAAGCTACACTTATTATCCGATTTTGCTGAAATTTGGGACATTGCGTTGTCTTAGGCCCTTCGACATCCTCCGTTAATATGGCTCAGATCGGTTCAGATTTGGATATAGCTGCCATATAGACCGATCCTCCAATTTAGGGTCTTAGGCCCATAAAAGCCACATTTATTATCCGATTTTGCTGAAATTTAAGACAGTGGGTTGTCTTAGGCCCTTCGAAATCTTCCGTCAATATGGCTCAGATCGGTTCAGATTTGGATATAGCTGCCATATAGACCGATCCGTCGATTTAGGGTCATACGCCCATAAAAGCTACATTTATTAGCCGATTTTGCTGAAATCTGGGGCAGTGAGTTCTGTTAGGCCTTTTAACATTCTCTCTCAATTTGGCCTAGATCGATCCAGATTTGGATATAGCTGCCATATAGACCGATCTCTCGGTTTTAGGTTTTGGGGTCATAAAAAGCGCATTTATTGTCCGATGTTGCCGAAATTTGGGACAAAGAGTTAAATTAAGCCCCTCCAAATATTTTTGCAATTTGGTCTAGATCGATCAAGATTTGCATATAGCTGCCATATAGACCGATCTCTCGATTTAAATTCTTGGCCCCATAAAAGGCGCATTTTAAATCCGATTGCACTGAAATTTGACACACTGACTTATGTTATGCTTTTCGACATCCGTGTCGTATATAGTTCAGATCGGTTTGTTTTTAGATATAACTACTAAAAAGATCAATATTTTGTTATACACAATTAAACAACGACTTGTAGTTATCAATATTTGGTCCAAATTGGATCATATTTCGATATAACTGCTATGTGACATCAGAAATGGAATTTTCACCGAATTTTGATGAAAGGTGGCTTAGATATATACCCGAGGTGGTGGGTATCCAAAGTTCGGCCCGGCCGAACTTAACGCCTTTTTATTTGCTATATTTAAGAAGATAAAAAAATGTTCACTAAATGTTCACTTTTATACCCATCACCATAGGATGGGGGTATACTAAACTAGTCAAATGGAAATTTGTAGCACCTCAAAATATTGATCTGCGACCCCATAAATATAAAATATTCTGGATCGCCTCGACATTCTTATTCAATTTACCCATGTCCGTCCGTCCGGCTGTCGAAATCACGAAAGCAATCGAACGCATAAAGCTAGCCGCTTGAAATTTTTGCACAGATACTCCTAATTGATGTGGGTCATTGACGATTGCAAATAGGCCATATCGGTTTAGATTTGGATATAGCTCGTATAGAAACCGATCTCCCGATTAGACTTCTTGAGCAACTGGAAGCCGCAATTTGTGTCCGATTTGGTTGAAATTTTGCATGTGGTATTGTGTTATGACTCCTAACTACTGTGGTATAGATCCCATATAAACCGTTCTCCCGATTTGACTTTTTCAGCGCTTACAAGCCCGATTTGTCTGAAATGTTCCCTATGGTGTTCCGTTATGATTTCCAAGAACTGTTCTAAGTATGGTCTACATCGGTCCATATGCTGATATAGCTGTCATATAAATAGATCTGTCGGGTCTTCACAAGCCGCAAATTTTGTCCGATATGGCTGCAATTTTCCATGCGGTGTTTTGTCACGATTCCCAACTTCTGTGGTAATTACGGTCCAAATCGTTTTATAGCCTGATATAGCTCCCATGTTAACCTGTCTCTCGATCATCCTTGATCGGTTCCTAGAAGATTTGATTTTGCTGGTTTGACAGTTTGGTATGCAGAATAAAGTAATGCCCCTCAACTAAATTTATTTTGCATAAATTTTTAGCAGAATCCATGGTGGTGGGATCCCAAGATTCGGACCGGCCGAACTTAATGCATTTTTACTTGTTTTCTTTGATTTATAGAAAAAAATTTCAATAATATTTTTGAGAAAATTGAATTTTGTATTTTGAAAAATTTTTCATTGAAATTTTTCGATTGTACTTCAATTTAGCCTTGGTGATGTGCATAGCAAAGTTTTGTTTGTTTATCCTGATTCTTTTTAGTCTTTTCTATACTCAAATTCTTTGAACTTCATAATCTCCCTGCCTTTTTTTTAATAAGTGTTGAACATTTTCAAAAACTCCCTTTTGTGGCAACACTGTTATTTTTTTGTGTCTATGTCTGTGTGTCCTTTTGAGTATTGCTATCAATAAGGCAAAACCACAAAAACAATAAACAAGGGTTGCAAAAACATAACAAATATCCTGGAAAAAAGTCGATATATTAACATAAATTCTCAATGACAAAAGTGGATGCCCGAATAAGTGTTTTGAGTGTGTGTGTGTGCTCAAATTCTCAGATACCGAATTAGGCAGCAGTTTTCCTTAAATATCAGCAACCACATAACAGACAGAGAAGGCATTAGAATTGAGAGTCTCATAAACACAAACACCCTCTCACCCACACATTCACATGCCAAGTCTCTTGTGTGGAAATCTTTAAAATAAATTTTGCGGTTAACCACAAAATATAATTGGTTAACGAAAAACGAGAGAGACACACAGGCTGGTGAGTGATTTGCTCAAAGAGTGTTAGGAACTAATATAAAAATGGGGGTGAAATTAAGAAAAAAAAAAAAATGGAGTAGGCATAGATATAAATATCATAAATAATGGATGTTATAAAAAAGGAGAAAAAATATTTTATTATTAAATATTTGTTTTAATCTTAAGAATTGTCAGAATTACCATGTCATAAAGAAAGCTTTTTTTTTTTAGCAACGCCATCTTTTGCAATTTGCCTACCTTTTCATTATTTTTAAGGTTTTTTTTCTTCTTTTTAGCCCAAGACATTGCTTTAGCTCCTAAGAAACTTTGCTACAACATTTGCCTTTAGAAATAACTCAAGCTTCCTTAGACAGCAACACCCAGACAATCATCCCCCACTGAGTCTTGTCATAATGCTCATGCTCTCCACCACCACTGCCCACCCACAATGAACACCCTCAACAAAAAGTTCCCCATACCTCAAAAAGGAGAAACAACCCCTGCGCAGCGTAAGGAAAGTAAAGAAAAAAAATATCCCAGTTTTTTCCCAACATAGGGCGAAGAGGGGGTATTGGAATTGTTGGCAAGACAATTTTCTTAAGTCACTGAAGGAGGCAAAGAAAGCTTTCTCTTAGATTTTTTTTTTTGTTTTTTTATTTGCCTTCTCTTAGCAAAAAAGTTATGATTTTTTTTGACGCTACTCTTTGTAGGGGTTTTTTTTCATCCCTTACTTTAGTACTTTTCACCGCCCATAGATGCCGCCCTATGTTTCGTTTTTAATTTATTTTATTCAATTCAAATGTTCTCTACCACTAAATACTTCAATTATTTTAATTTTGCTGCGAATATTTTAATTTTTTTTTTTATTTTTTTTTCGCCCTCCGAAAATGATTTTCAGTTACAAATACCCAATCGATGCGTTGTTAGGAGGGGGGTATGATAAATTGGGAAATTTGGATTTAGGGGTTTTTAGAAGATCGAAAAACTACTGTCCCAAATTCTCAAAAACATAAAAACTCGAAAAGATATAAGAAAAGGAATTTGGTTTGGGCTTTCGGGTCAAGTAATCCAGAGGAGCACCCTCGCCCCTTAAAACCCCTTAAAATTTTGCACATATCACTTTTTTGACCGAAGGACTCTGTTTAATTTGGAGAAATCGGTCCAGATTCGAATAAAGCTCCCACGTATATATCTTCCATCGGATGAGGCTTTTTATGGCAGTAGTAGCTACAATTTTACACGAATCTCTACTGAATTTAGCATGAGGAGTTTTATTTCCTCCAGTTTGATTATCAGAATCGTACTCCACAACCAATTGCTCTTCATTAGACATAAGCCGAACAGGGCCCCCTCCGCTGCGCCTTCTTTAACTCTGTAATATCTTTTTGGGGTGGGGAAACATTGCCCTGTAGCATTGTAGCCTATGACGCTGAAAATGTTCAAATCCTGGCGAGAACATCGGACAAAGCGGTGTTTATCACCTCTTGATGTTGGCGACATTTGCGAGATACAATGCCATGCATGAAAAATTTTCCCCAAAGAGGTGTCGCACTGGGGGATGCCGTTCGATCCCTTATCATTGAGTTGAAACTTGAATCGGAAAGCACTCATTGATGTGTTAGAAGTTTGCCCCTGCTCGATTTCTGGTGTTTTTAAAAATTAGGGTAATGAGAAGGGCTTTTTGGGGAAGAATGGCACCTCAGATATTTCGACTTTAATATGGATATCGAATTTGTGCTGCACTTCCAAATACCTTTAATTTGAGCCCCATATTGCCAGGACCGGTGAATATGAACCGTTTGGAGGGTGTTTTGAGGCTGGGGCGGCCAGCGACAAAATAGATACGAAATTCGTTCTTTATTCCCAACGAAAATGAAGTTCAGTTTAGGGGGTGCTTTAGGGCGAACTCCAAAACACTTGGCTCCAAAATTGGATATCAAATTCGTTTTCTACTCTCAAAATACCTTTAATTTGAGTCCCATATTGTCATGATGGGTCAAATAACCCATTTGACGTATCCTTAGGAGGAAAAACGCCACCTAGACTTGACCGCAAATTTTAATGTCATATTCGTAATCTACTCCCTAATACCTTTCATTTGAGTCCCATATAGCCATGGTCGGCTAATATGGCCATTTGGGGCTATTTGGAGGTGGACTACCTCCCAGTACTTGGACCTAATGTTTTATGTCATATATGTAATCTACTGACTAATACTTTTCATTTGAGTCCCATATTGACATGAACTTTGATATATCTGCTTAGAGGAGTTTTGGGGTTGGAGAGGCCCGCTGGGTACTTGGACCCAACTTTTAATACCATATTCGCTTTCTGGTCTCCAATACCTTTCATTTTATACACTTTTTGTGCCCATCTGACCACTTTCACATATGGGTGGTATTTTTGGGTTAAGGGTGACGATCCACCTCCACCCGATATCTAAAAATTATATAGCCTATGTTTCCTTCCAGACAAACATACACAATATATGAAATTTTTATGAAAATCGGTTCAGCCAAGTATCATATAGTCATAATGGGTCTTATGGGGTTTTTGAGGGGTGGCGTGAGCCCCTATACAACGATCTGATTTTTATATGCCAGATTCGAAATCTACTCCCGAATGCCTTTCATTTAAGCCCCATATTGACTTGAACGTCCAAAAGGTCTGTTTGGAGGAGTTATGGGGTTCGGGCGGCCCGATGGGTACTTTGACTCAAATTATAATACCATATTCGTATTACACACTCCAAAACCTTTCATTTGATACCTATATTGTCCTGATCGGTCCACTTTAGATTTTGGGTGGTGCTTTTGTGATAAGGGGCGAGGGTCCCTCCCCCTTCCGATATCAAACAAGTAAAAGCGTGCTAAGTTCGGCCGGGCCGAATCTTATATACCCTCCACCATGGATCGCATTTGTCGAGTTCTTTTCCCGGCATCTCTTAGGCAAAAAAGGATATAAGAAAAGAGTTGCTCTGCTATTAAAACGATATCAAGATATGGTCCGGTTCGGACCACAATCAAATTATATGTTGGAGACCTGTATAAAATTTCAGCCAATTCGTATAAGAATTGCGTCCATTGGGGCTCACGAAGTAAAATAGAGAGAACGATTTATATGGGATCTGTATCGGGCTATAGAACGATTCAGACCATTATAAACACGTTTGTTGATGGTCATGAGAGGATCCGTCGTACAAAATTTCAGGCATATCGGATAATAATTGCGACCTCAAGGGGTCAAGAAGTCAAGATCCCAGATCGGTTTATATGGCAGCTATATCGGGTTATGAACCGATTTGAACCTTATTTGACACAGTTGTTGGAAGTAAAAATAAAATACGTCATGCAAAATTTCAGCCAAATCGGATAGGAATTGCGCCCTCTAAAAGCTCAAGAAGTCAAATCCCCAGATCTGTTTATATGACAGCTATATCAGGTTATAAACCGATTTCAACCATACTTGGCACAGTTGTTGGATATCATAACGAAATACTTCGTGCAAAAATTCATTCAAATCGGATAAGAATTGTGCCCTCTAGAGGCTCAAGAAGTCAAGACCCAAGATCG
This sequence comes from Stomoxys calcitrans, assembly GCF_963082655.1. NCBI lineage: Eukaryota > Metazoa > Arthropoda > Insecta > Diptera > Muscidae > Stomoxys > Stomoxys calcitrans. Next base: position 168,419,144 of record NC_081555.1, on the reverse strand, counting down.
GTTTATATGGCAGCTATATCAGGTTATGAACCGATTTAAACCATACCTGGCACAGTTGTTGGGTATCATAACAAAACACGTCGTGCGAAATTCCATTCCATTCGGATAAGAATTGCGCCCTCTAGAGGCTCAAGAAGTCAAGACCCAAGATCGGTTTATATGGCAGCTATATCAGGTTATGGGCCGATTTGAACCATACTTGGCACAGTTGTTGGATATCATAACAAAACACGTCGAGCACAATTTCATTCTGATCGGATAAGAATTGTGCACGCTAGAAGCTCAAGAAATCAAGACCCAAGATCGGTTTATATGGCAGCTATATCAGGTTATGGACCGATTTGAACTATACTTAGCACAGTTGTTGGATATCATAACAAAACACGTCGTGCAAAAATTCATTCCAATCGGATAAGAATTGCGCACTCTAGAGGCTCAAGAAGTCAAGACCCAAGATCGGTTTATATGGCAGCTATATCAGGTTATGGGCCGATTTGAACCATACTTGGCACAGTTGTTGGATATCATAACAAAACACGTTGTGCACAATTTCATTCTGATCGGATAAGAATTGTGCACGCTAGAGGCTCAAGAAGTCAAGACCCAAGATCGGTTTATATGGCAGCTATATCATGTTATGGACCGATTTGAACCATACTTAGCACAGTTGTTGGATATAATAACAAAACACGACGTGCAAAATTTCATTCTGATCGGGTAAGAATTGCGCACGCTAGAGGCTCAAGAAGTCAAGACCCAAGATCGGTTTATATGGCAGCTATATCAGGTTATGGACCGATTTGAACTATACTTAGCACAGTTGTTGGATATCATTACAAAACACGTCGTGCAAAAATTCATTCCAATCGGATAAGAATTGCGCACTCTAGAGGCTCAAGAAGTCAAGACCCAAGATCGGTTTATATGGCAGCTATATCAAAACATGGACCGATAGGGCCCATTTACAATACCAACCGACCTACACTAATAAGAAGTATTTGTGCAAAATTTCAAGCGGCTAGCTTTACTCCTTCGGAAGTTAGCGTGCTTTCGACAGACAGACGGACGGACGGACGGACAGACGGACGGACATGGCTAGATTGACATAAAATTTCACGACGATCAAGAATATATATACTTTATGGGGTCTTAGACGAATATTTCGAGTAGTTACAAACAGAATGACGAAATTAGTATACCCCCCATCTTATGGTGGAGGGTATAAAAATAACAAAGCAGACCACACCAGACCACACAATATGCGAACAATTCGAGAAAATTGGTTCTGCCGTTTTTCAGTCTATACGGAACAAACAAACCGAGTGCCATATATCCATGAATGGCTAAGGTGCCCATTTTGGGCGTTTTTGGTACTTCGACATGAATTTGTATGCCAGATTCGTTATCTACTCCCCCATACTTTTCATTTGATACCCATATTGTCCTTATCGATTCACTTTTGATTGTCGGTGGTGTTTTTGGAGTAACGGTGGAGGGTCCGTACCCTTCTGTTATCAATAAATTATAAAGCCTATTCCTACTTTCTGACCTTATTCGTTATCTACTCCTGAATACCTTTCATTTGAGTCCCATATTGTCATGACAGTTAAATAAACCTATTTTAAGGGGTTTTGGGGTTGGGGCCGCCCCCAGGTACTTGGACCCAACTTTTATTATGAAATTCGTACTCTACTCTTAAATATCTTTCATCTGAATCCCATATTGTCCCGATCGGTCCACTTTTATTTTTGGGTAGTACTTTTGGGGTAAGGGAGAGGGTCCAATAAAAATCAATTTGAGTATCTTTGTTTGTTTGTGTGTTTAGACTCAGAAACGGCTGAACCGATTTTCTTGAAATTTTCACAGATGGTGCATAATGACCCCGTGGTAAAAATAGGGTACTACATTTTTTGATACCTGAAGGGGGGACGGACCCTCCCCCTTACCCTAACTTTCAGATACGCCAGATCTCGGAGATGGTTGGTGCGATTTAAGTGAAATTTTGTGTACCCTAAAAATAAAAATCTAAAACCTACCAAACATATATTTAGACCAATCACGACAATATGGGACTCAAGTGAAAGGTATTTAGGGTAGGAAAATGTATCTGATATCCAATTGCTTGGGGGACTACCCCAAGCCCCAAAAAACCCTTAAATCGGACATATATACCGACCATGGCAATTTGGGACTCAAATGAAAGGTATTTGCGAGTAGAATACGAATTTGATATCCAAATGTGGGACCACGTTTCTGGGGTCCACCCCTTTCCCAAAACACCCCCCGAACTGGAATTATTTACTGACCATAGGAATATGGGGCCAAGTGTTTGAGGCGCCGCCTATCACCAAAAACATCCCCCAAAGTGGACAAATTTACGACCATAGCAATATGGGGCTCAAATGAAAAGTCTTTGGGAGTAAAGCACAAATCTGATCTGAATATTCGGAAAAAGTGTTTATGGGGCCACCCCACCCCCACAACACCACCCAACCCTCAAAACACCCCAAACTCGGACATATTTACCGATCATGGCAATATGAGACTCACATGAAAGGTATTTGCGAGTAGAATACGAATCTGATATCCAAATGTGGGACCACGTTTCTGGGCGTCCACCCCTTTCTCAAAACACCCCCCAAACAGGACTTATTTATTTACTGACCATGGGAATATGGGTCTTAAATAAAAGGTATTTGAATGTAGAATACGAATCTGATATCCAAATATGGGACCAATTGTTTGGGGGGCCACCCCTCACCAAAAACATCCCCCAAAGGGGACAAATTTACGACCATAGCAATATGGGGCTCCGATGAAAGGTCTTTAGGACTAAAGCACGAAACTGATATCAATATTCGGGAAAAGTGTCTAGGGCGCCACCCCACCCCCCCCCCAACAATACCGTCCAAATAGTAAGTTTTTTATGACTATTGCAATATGAGGCTCAAATAAGAGGGGTTTTAAAGTGGATTACGAATCTGATACTTATTTTCAAGGCCAACTCATTGAGTGACCGCCCATCCCACAAAACACCCCCCAAGCCGGTCATGTTTGCCGACTATGGAAATATGGGGCTCAAATTAAAGGTATGTGGAAGTAGACCGAGTATCTGATATCAATATTAGGGGCCAACTGTCTAGCGGACTTCCCACCACCATAACAACCCTTAAATAGGACGTATTTGCTCACCAAGACAATTTGGGTCTTAAAGAGAGTGGAACTAAATATTCATAGTTTTTTGGGTCAATACCCCAAACCGTACATATTTGCTGACTTTTGCAATAAGGAGTTTAAATGAGATTAGAAAACGAATTTGATATCCAATTTTGAGGGCAATGGCAATATGGGGTTCAAATAAATGATATATGAGAATAGAGCACGTTGCTGATATATTTTCCGGGCATAGTGTTTGGGGGACCACCCCAATGCCCCTAGATCGGGCATATTTACCGACCATGTCAATGTGGAGCTTAAATGAAAGGCATTGGGAGGTAGAGCAAGAATTGATACCCATTTTCGGGACCAATTTTCTGGGGGTCTATCCCTTTCCCAAATTACCCCACAAACAGCAATTTTTTACTGACCATCGCAATATGCGGCTCCAATAAAGGTATTTGGGAGTAGAATACGAATTTGATATCCAAAAGTAGGACCATGTATTTACCCCTTTCCCAAAACACTCCCAAAGGGAAAAGTTTTCGACCATGCCAATATTTGGCTCAAATGAAAGGTATTTGAGATTAGAAAACGAATTTGATAACCTATTTTGGGGCCATGGGTTTGGGGGACGCCTCATCCTGTAAACTCCTCTTAAGCCAATGGCAATATGGGTTTTAAATAAATGGTATTTGAGAGAAGAGCACGATTGGCCAAGTATCTGGGGGACCACCTCTCCCCTGAAAACACCACTAAATCAGACATCATGAGAATATCGGGTTGAAATGAAGCATTTTAAGAATGGAGTACACCTTACATCCAAACTCAAATTCGTAGACCAATAAAGATCATATGGGATTCAGATAAAAGCACCTATATTGTTTGCCAAGATTGAATGGTATTTTACTAAAAGATCTTTAAATGTCGAAAATAAATATTTCAAGGAATCTTTTGTTCAATATAAAGTAAAAGAAGGCGGGGTTGCCCAAAAAATAATTGCGGTTTTTTTTTAAAGAAAATAAATGCATTTTTAATAAAACTTAGAATGAATTTTAATCAAATATATAATTGCCATTTTGTTCGATAACCTTTTGCCATCTTCCTGGCAAATTTAGTATTCCACGCTCATAGAACTTCTGGCCTTTATCTGCAAAAAACTGAACCAAGTGCGATTTTATAGCCTCATCATTGCCGAAAGTTTTACCATTAAGGGAGTTCTGCAAAGATCGAAATAAATGGTAGTCTGATGGTGCAAGGTCAGGTCTATATGGTGGATGCATCAAAACTTCCCAGCCAAGCTCACTCAGTTTTTGGCGAGTGACCAAAGATGTGTGCGGTCTAGCGTTGTCCTGGTGGAATATGACACCTTTACGATTGACCAATTCTGGTCGCTTCTCCTTGATGGCTGTATTCAATTTGTCCAATTGTTAACAGTAAACATCCGAATTAATCGTTTGGTTCCTTGGAAGCAGCTCAAAATATACCACACCCTTCCAATCCCACCAAACAGACAGCATAACCTTCTTTTGGTGGATATCAGCCTTTGAAGTGGTTTGAGCTGGTTCACCATGCTTGGACCATGATCGTTTTCGACTAACGTTCTTGTAAACAATCCATTTTTCATCTCCAGTTATGATTCGTTTTAAAAACGGATCGAATTCATTGCGTTTAAGGTGCATATCACAAGCGTTGATTCGGTTTGTTAAATGAATTTCTTTCAATACATGTGGTACCCAAATATTGGGTTGCCCAAAAAGTAATTGCGGATTTTTTAAGCGAAAGTAAATGCAAGCTAAACGTAACAGCTGATAACTGACAGAAGAAAGAATGCAATTACAGAGTCACAAGCTATGAAAAAATTTGTCAACGCCGACTATATGAAAAAACCGCAATTACTTTTTGGGCAACCTTATATAGCTTTTTCACCAGTCCAAGACTTTTTATGTGATAATGAACGGTTGATTTTGGTATATTTAACTTCTCTCCTATCTCACGCTCAGTTACATGACGATCCAATTCGATTAATGCTTTGATTTGGTCATCATCAACTTCATTTGGCCGACCTGATCGTGGCTCATCTTTAAGTGAAAAATCTCCAGAACGGAATTTGCGAAACCAATTTTGACACTGTCTTCCTTTTAAGGCTTTATCACCATACACATCTCGTAACTTTTTAGCAACCTGCTCTGCGTTTTTTCCTTTACGGAAATAATAAAGTAAAATATGACGAAAATGCTCCTTTGTGGGCTCCATATTAAAATTGACGCCAAACAAACAAATGTAAACAAAATTTCGCGCATTTTTTTTCTAAAGCAAGCTAAAAGTAACAGCTGATAACTGACAGAAGAAAGAATGCAATTACAGAGTCACAAGCCGTTGAAAAAATTTGTCAACGCCGCAACCCAATTTTATTTCTTGAGCCACTATAGGGCGAATTTCTTAGTCGATTTGGCTGGACTTCAGCTTTGGTCTCTAAGAGCCGAACCAGGTATGACCCCAATCTGTTCATAACTCGGTATAGCTGAACTAGCATCGTAACCATTATTCTTTGTTTGTCTTTTAAGATATATCGGCCAAAGATTCGGCCTTGGCGATCTTAGCACGCTTTTACTTGTTCAATATATGTCACATCCTTTTACGGGATATATTCAGAAAAGGGTTTAGGACTTTTAACCATACTTCAGCTATCATCATTTTCGGGTATCGAGACTTATTGCCGGGGAAGGATTTATATGAGGAAATTTTCCTATAACGAGCTAATGCAAAGCTGATAACCTTGTATGATGGGACCTATGAAAAGTACTTCCCAAATTATCACACCTCTCACTAAACTAGTTTTACAACTAAGTCTATGGAAAAATTGCTGTTCTATTTAAATAATTGGTTGCCAGTGCAACTGTGTGTGTTTATCATTTCAATAGATATTTTATTTTATTTTACTTTATGTTGGGTCCATGTATTGTGATCAAAGTCAGAGTTTTGGGGCTTTGGTATTGCATTTGTAAGCTGCGATATGCAGGTTGCTATGTGTGTGTGTGCCTGTGTTTGCATTATTATAAAAACTAATGAATAACGTAATCATTTGTGAAATTTTTCTAAATTTAAAATTTTAATTAAAATGATTTGCAACTCATTTAACCACAAAACGTTTCCAAAGCCCCCTATTTGGTTTTCATTTGGGAGCATTTGGTAATGAATGGCATAGATGAAATGCATCTCCTCCAATGCGTTATCAATGATGTGAAAAATCATTTTATTTTATTAAAATAACCGACATTGGTAGAGTCCTGATCCGCCACGATAATAGAATTGTCAAAGTGAAGTATTTCGGGAAAAGCCACTTCAATTGATTAAATCTGTCAATAAAGAGGTTTGTAACTGTTCAATGGATGATAATAGAGTGTGGACTTAATGAAAGTATTTAAATGGAGACGTAATGGTGTTGATTAAATTTAGAAAAAAATATGTGAATGTTTAGAATAAACACACTGCAAAACGATCTAAAGTGGTCGAGGCGAATGGCAGGAACTCACGATGCACAGTGGGAAGGCATCGCAAAAATGTAGCATAAAATCAATGACTCGAGAAGACATGTCTTGTGTATTACACTTTTCACCAAAGGATTAGGGGAATATTCACTTTGCCAAAGCAAAGTACAAGGTATGATCAAACAAGTAAGAGCGTGCAAAGTTAGGCCGGATCAAATCTTATATACCGGCCGAATCTTATATACCTTATTCCGAATCTTATATATCTTATACACCATGGATCGCATTTGTCGAGTTCAATGCGCGGTATTGCTTTTTTGGCAAACAAAGAATGTTGAATAAGTACTGTTAAACTATTGGAGCTATATCAAGTTATACTCCGATTCGGGCCATAAATGAATGCTGAACATTGTAGAAGTCATTGTGTAATATTTCAGTTCATTCGGATAAGAATTGCGCCTTGTAGGGGCTCAAGAAGTAAAATCGGGAGATGGGTTTATATGGTAGCTGCATCAAGCTATAGATCGATTCAGATCATATTAGGCACGTATATTAAAGGTCATGAGACAAGCCATTGTACAAAATATCGGCCAAATCGGATGAGAATTGCGCCCTCTAGAGGCTCAAGAAGTCAAGATCACAGATGGGTTTATATGGCAGCTATATCAGGTTATGTACCGATTTGCACCATACTTAACACAGTTATTGAAAGTCAAAACACTTCGTGCAAAATTTCAGCCAAATCGGATGATAATTGCGCCCTCTAGAGGCTCAAGAAGTCAAGATCCCAGATCGGTTTATATGGCGGCTATATCAAAACATGAACTGATTTAAACCATACTGAAATGATATTAAACCACCACGTGCAAAATTTCAGTCAAATCGGACGAGAAGTGCGCCCTCTAGAAGCTCAAGAAGTCAAGATCACAGATGGGTTTATATGGCAGCTATACCAGATTATGAACGGATTTAAATCATACTAAGCACACTACGTGCAAAATTTCAGCCAAATAGGATGAGAATTGCGCGCCCTATTGGCTCAAGAAGTCAAGACCCAAGATCGGTTTATATGGCAGCTATATCAAAACATGGACTGATTCGAACCATTCTTAACACAGTTGTTGGAAGTGACAGCAAAACACCTCATGCAAAATTTCAGCCAAATCGAATGGGAATTGCGCGCCCTATTGGCTCAAGAAGTCAAGACCCAAGATCGGCTTATATGGCAGCTATATCAAAACATCTATCGATTTGAACCATACGTGCAAAATTTCAGTCAAATTGGATGAGAATTGCGCCCTCAAGAGGCTCAAGAATTCAAGACCCCAGATCGGTTTATATGGCAGCTATATCAAAACATGAACCGATTTGAACCATACTTAATACAGTGTTTGCAAGGGATAATTAAACACCACGTGCAAAATTTCAGTGAAATCGGAAAATAATTGCGCCCTCTAGAAGCTCAAGAAGTCAAGACCCAAGATCGGTTTATATGACAGCTATACCAGATTATGAACCGATTTAAATCATACTTAATACAGCTGTTGGAAGTGATACCAAAACACGACGTACAAAATTTCTGCCAAATCGGATAAGAATTGCACCCTCTATAAGCTCAAGAAGTCAAGATCCCAGATGGGTTTATATGGCAGCTATATCAAAACCTGGACCGACTTGCGCCATACTTAACAGAGTTATTGGAAGTAACAACAAAACATCTCGTGCTGAATTTCAGCCAAATCGGATAAGAATTGTGCCCCCTAGAAGCTTAAGAAGCCAAGACCCAAGATCGGTTTATATGGCAGCTATATCAAAACATTAACCGATTTGACCCATTTACAATCCCAACCGACCTACAGTAATAAAAAGTGTTTGTGCAAAATTTCAAGCGGCTAGCTTTACTCCTTCGAAAGTTAACGTGCTGTCTGTCTGTCGGACGGACGGACAGACCAACGGACATGGCAAGATCGACTTAAAATCGGCCGGCCGAACTAAACTCCTTCTTATACCCACCACCGAAGGATTGGGGTATATTCATTTTGTCATTCCGTTTGCAACACGTCGAAATATCCATTTCCGATCCTATAAAGTATATATATTCTTGATCAGCTTAAAAATCTAAGACGATCTAGACATGTCCGTCCGTCTGTCTGTTGAAATCACGCTACAGTCTTTAAAAATAGAGATATTGAGCTGAAATTTTGCACAGATTCTTTTTTGTCCATAAGCAGGATAAGCTCGAAGATGGGCTATATCGGACTATATCTTGATATAGCCCCCATACAGACCGATGTGCCAATTTAGGGTCTTAGGCCCATAAAAGCTACATTTACTAGCCGATTTTGCTAAAACTTGGGACAATGAGTTGTGTTAGACCCTTCGACATCCTTCGTTAATTTGGCCCAGATCGTTCCAGATTTGGCTATAGCTGCCATATAGACCGATCTTCCGATTTAGGGTCTTAGGCCCATAAAAGCCACATTTATTATCCAATTTTGCTGAAATTTGGGACAGTGAGTTCTGTTAGGCCCTTCGACATCCTTCGTCAATTTGGCCCAGATCGGTCCAAATTTGCATATAGCTACCATATAGACCGATCCTCCGATATTGGGTCTTAGGCCCATAAAAGCCACATTTATTGTCCGATTTTGCTGAAATTTGGGACAGGGAGTTGTGTTAGGCCCTTCGACTTCCTTCGTTAATTTTGACTAGATCGGTCCAGATTTGGATATAGCTGCCATATAGACCGACCCTCCGATTTAGGGTCTTAGGCCCACAAAAGCCATATTTATTATCCGATTTTGATGAAATTCGTGACAGTGAATTGTGTTAGGCCCATCAACATCCTTCGTCAATTTGACCCAGATCGGTCCAGATTTGGATATAGCTTATAGACCGATCCTCCGATTTAGGGTTTTAACCCCATAAAAGCCACATTTATTATCCGATTTTGCTGATTTTGTGACAGCGAGTTGTCTTAGGCCCTTCGACATCTGTCTTCAATTTGGCCCAGATCGGTTCAGATTTGGATATAGCTGTCATATAGACCGATTTCCTGATTTAAGGTTTTGGGCCCATAAAATTCTCATTTATTGCCCGATGTCGCTGAAATTCGGGACAGTGAGTTAAATTAAGCCCCTAGACATACTTTTGTAATATCGCACAGATCGGTCCAGATTTGGATATAGCTGCCATATAGACCGATATCTAGGTTTTAGGTTTTGGGGCCATAAAAGACGCATTTATTGCCCGATATCACCGAAATTTGGGACAGTGTGTTATGTTAAGCCCCTTGACATACTTCTGTAATATGGCACAGCTCGGTTCAGATTTGGATATAGCTGCGATGTAGACTGATCTCTCCATTTAATATTTTGGGCCCATAAAATGCGCATTTATTGTCCGATGTTGCCGAAATTTGGGACAGAGAGTTAAGTTAAGCCCCTCCACATATTTCAGCAATTTGTTCTAGATCGATCAAGATTTGCCCCAAAAAAGACACATTTATAATCCGATTTCACTGAAATTTGGCACAGTGGCTTATTGTAGGCTTTTCGACCTCCATGTGGTATATGGTTCAGATCGGTTTATTTTTAGATATAGCTACTAAAATTACCAATATTTTGTTATACACAATTGATCAGTGATATGAACTTATTAGTATTTGGTCCAAATCGGAACATATTTCGGTATAACTGGTATGGGACATAAGGCATGTAATTTTCACCGGATTTTGATGGAAGGTGGTTAACATATATACCCGAGGTGGTGGGTATCCAAAGTTCGGCCCGGCTTAACGCCTTTTTCTTGTTTTATACCACAACGATATCCCCTAACATGTTTTTTTTTCACAATTTCTAACTTAAATTTTAAATAACCTCAATAATATTGTAATCATAATGTTTAAGTTGGACATGCCAATCAAAATTTAGAGAAAAACAAAAAAAAAGAAAGTTAAATTGGAGAATTGTCAGTTAAAATATGGTTGAATAAATATGTAGCCAATCTATAACCATGGAATCAATTTGGTGGCCAAATTGCATAATGAATGCTGCATGTGATGCATGAACGACAATAAAAGCAGCTGCAGCAGCCGTTTGACAATGACAACAACAGCATCAATGCTGCTGCTGCTGCTGCCATTCGCCATCATTACCACCAGCAAAATCACCACCAACACAAAAATAACAATGGCCAAATGTTGTAACTGATGGTGCCTTTTAGACTCGATGTCAATTTGAAGGTGGCGGGCAGCGGGACGGCAACGAAAAAATGACACAGGAAATAAAATCAGCACAACGTTTTTAGATAATACGCGATTTTTTTTTTTTTTTTTTTTTTTTGCTAATGTTCAACATTTTGTTGCCCAGCTCGTTATTGGAAATATTCAATGGATTTAAATGTATGGTGGTTAGGGACAACTAATATCACACACGCACAAACATACACATAGGCATGGACACGGACACAAAACTACTCAAACATGCATACACAGCAATACCCTTATATTAGAGGACTAATACAAACAATTTTGTCCACTCTGTACGAATGGGTGTGTGTGTGTATGTGTGTGACTTAGTGCTTATAGTCAGTGTAAAGTGAATTATAATGGCTCTTATTTAGGAATGTTTTCTGCTTAGTTTAAACTAATACTTCTCCTCAAGATGGCGCCGCACTGCTGGACGGCATTTGGACTTGGCAACAGCTTTTATTTGGTTTAAGCAACAAACAAGTAAGATCGTGCTAAGTTCGGCCGGGCCGAATCTTATATACCCCCACCATGGATAGCATTTGTCGAGTTCCATGCGCAGTATCCCCTTTTAGGCAAACAAAGAATATTGAATAAGAATATGCTATTGTGTAATATTTCAGTTCATTCGGATTAGAATTGCGCCTTGTAGGAGCTCAAGAAGCAAAATCGGAAAATCGGTTTATATGGGAGCTGTATCAAGCTATTGATCGATTCAGACCATATTAGACACGTATGGTGATGGTCATGAGAGAAGCCGTTGCACAAAATTTCTTCCAAATCGTATGAGAATTGCGCCCTCTAGACGCTCAAGAAGATTTTGACTTCTTGAGCCTCTAGAGGGCGCAATTCTCATACGATTTGGAAGAAATTTTGTACAACGGCTTCTCTCATGACCTTTACCATACGTGTCTAATATAGTCTAACTTTCGAATAAGGAAAGTTAAGCGCTTGAAATTCTGCACGAATACTTCTCATTAGTGTAGGTCGGTTGGGATTGTAAATGGGCCAAATCGGTCCATGTTTGGATATAGCTGCCATATAAACCGATCTTGGATCTTGACTTCTTGAGCCACTAGAAGAGGCAAATCTTATCCGATTTGGCTGAAATTTAGCACAAGGTGTTTTGTTAGGACTTCCAATAGCTGGGCTTAGTTTGGTTCAAATCAGTCTATAAACTGATGTAGTATTCATATAAACCGACTTTGAATCTTTACATCTTGAACCACTAGAGGGCGCAATTCTCAGGGGATTTGGCTGATTTAGCATGAAGTGTTTTGTTATGACTTCCAATAACTGTGCTAAGTACGGTCAAAATCGGTGTATAACTTGATATAGCTGTCATATAAGCCGACTTTGGATCTTGATATCTTGAGCCACTAGAGGACGCAATTCTCATCGGATTTGGCTGAAATTTAGAATGAAGTGTTTTGTTATAACTTCCAATAACTGTGTTTAGTATGGTTCAAATCGGTCTATAAACTTATATAGCTACCGTATAAACCGATCTTGGATCTTGACTTATTGAGCCACTAGATGGCGCAATTCTCATCCGATTTGGCTGAAATTTACCATGAAGTGGTTTGTTATGACTTCCAATAATTGTGATAAGTATGGTTTAAATCGGTACATAACTTGATATAGCTGCCATATAAACCGATCTGGGATCTTGACTTATTTGGCCACTTGGGGGTGCAATTCTCATCCGATTTGAAACTTTGCTAAGTATGGTTTAAATTGGTACATAACTTGATATAGCTGCCATATAAACCGATCTGGGATCTTGACTCCTTGAGCCACTAGAGAATGCAATACTTATCCGATTTGGCTGAAATGTTATATAACGGCTTTTCCCATGACCTTCAATATACGTGTCCAATATGGTCTGAATCGATCTATAGCCTGATACAGCTCCCATATAAACATATCTCCTGATTATGCTTCTTGTGCCCCTACAAGGCGCAATTTTTATCCGAATGGATTGAAATATTACCCAAGGACTTCTGCTCTTATGGTCATCAACATTCAATTCATTTATGGTCCGAATCGGACTATAGCATGATATAGTTCCAATAGCATAACAATTCTTATCCATTATTCCTTGTTTGCCTAAATAGAGATACCGCGCAAAGAACTCGACAAATGCGATGCATGGTGGCGGGTATATAAGATTCGGCCCGGCCGAATTTAGCACGCTCTTACTTGTTACCTACCTACCACCGAAGGATTGGGGTATACTCATTTTGTCATTTCGTTTGCAACACATCTTGATCATCGTAAAATTCTAAGACGATCTAGCCATGTCCGTCCATCTGTCCATCCGTCTTTAAAAACAGAGATATTGAGCTGAAACTTTGCACAGATTCTTTCTATACCCACCACCGCCGGATGGGGGTATATTCATTTTGTCATTCCGTTTGCAACACATTGAAATATCCATTTCCGACCCTATAAAGTGTAAATATTCTTGATCAGCGTAAAAATCTAAGACCATCTAGACATGTCCGTCCGTCTGTCTTTTGAAATCACGCTACAGTCTTCAAAAATAGATATATTGAGCTGAAACTTTGTACAGAATATTTTTTTGTCCATAAACAGGTTAAGTTCGAAGATGGGCTATATCGGACTATATCTTAATATAGCCCCCATACAGACAGATCAGCCGACTTAGGGTCTCAGGCCCATAAAAGCCACATTTATTATCCAATTTTGCAGACATTTGGGAGAGTCAGTTGTGTTAGGCCCTTCAACGTCCTTCGTCAGTTTGGCTTAGATCGGTCCACATTTGGATATAGCTGCCATATAGACCGATCCTCCGATTTAGGGTCATAGGCCCATAAAAGCCACATTTATTATACGATTTTGCTGAAATTTGGGACATTGCGTTGCCTTAGGCCCTCCGACGTCCTCCGTCAATTTGGCTCAGATCGGTTCAGATTTGGATATAGCTGCCATATAGACCGATCCTCCAATTTAGGGTCTTAGGCCCATAAAAGCTGCATTTATTATCCGATTTTGCTGAAATTTGGGACAGTGCGTTGTCTTAGGCCCTCCGACGTCCTCCGTCAATTTGGCCCAGATCGTTCCAAATTTGAATATAGCTGCCATATAGACCGATTCTCCGATTTAGGGTCTTAGGCCTATAAAAGCCACATTTATATCCGATTTTGCTGAAATTTGAGACAGTGAGTTGTGTTAGGCCCTTCAACGTCCTTCGTCAATTCTGCTCAGATCGGTCCACATTTGGATATAGCTGCCATATAGACCGATCCTCCGATTAAGGGTCATAGGCCCATAAAAGCCACATTTATTATTTGATTTTTCTGAAATTTGGGGACAGTGCGTTGTCTTAGGCCCTCTGACGTCCTCCGTCAATTTGGCTCAGATCGGTTTAGATTTGGATATAGCTGCCATATAGACCGATCCTCCGATTTAGGGTCATAGGCCCATAAAAGCTGCATTTATTGTCCGATGTCGCCGAAATTTGGGACAATGAGTTAAGTTAATCCCCTTGACATACTTTTGCATTATCCCACAGATCGGCGCACATTTGGATATAGCTGCCATATAGACCGATCTCTCGGTTTTAGGTTTTGAGGCCATAAAAAGCGCATTTATTGTCCGATGTTGCCGAAATTTGGGACAAAGAGTTAAAGCCCGTCCACATATTTTTGCTAAGGGACATAAGGTATAAGTTTTTCATCGCATTATGACGAAAGGTGGTTTACATATATATCGGAGGTGGTGGGTATCCGAAGTTCGGCCCGGCCGAACTAAACGCCTTTTAACTTGCTTCTTATATAAACATACTCAATTTGTGTAAATTTTTACTAGAATCAAGGACGAGCATTAGCATCACCAGCCCATTTATCAGGACGGCTACAACGCAAATTTTTTCGAATACAACCTCCGCCCAGAGGCCGTTCTACGCTCTTTTGGGCTAGGGGTAGTCAAGTTACGACCCGACCTAGATCGTTTTTATTCGTTTAAGCTATGTCCACATCTCCAACATTTGCAGATTCCCACAAAAGTTCCTATTCCCCTACCAAATGCTGTCGTTGCCATGTGAATGGAGGCATATGCAGCAAGCAGATACATGTGTAACTGCATCTGTGTGTGTGTATTAAAGTTTAGTCGTGCATTAAAATTAATTAGATTCAAGGGAGTTATTTTGAAACTCAAACCGCAAGAATTAATTGATTCAAATCAATATTCAACATACAATATTCTACATTCGCCAAATAAACACACACACACACACAGATACACACATTCATACACACCAGTATGGGAAATCAAAATATAACAAATGTGTTAGCGCTTGGTTGCGTGCAAGTATATCTCCTTGTCCGCATGTGTGTGTGTGTGTGTCAGTTAGATAAATTTGCATTGTCGTTTTTTTGTTGTTGTTGTTGTTTTCAAATGTCCTTTATTTGAATTGTTGGTGCTTTTCCGGCATGATATTTAAAACTAATGCTCTTAGTTTTAGTTTAGATTTTATTCGGTTTCCATTTGCATTTCAGAAGCGATTTTTTTTTTAAGTTTGGTTGTTGCTTCCAGCCTTTTGTCTGTGTTTATTCAATGCGTTTCACTATTTGCAAATTGGAAATCCGTTTATTGTTGTTCATTTGCCCATTGGACTGGAAAATAATATTAATTAAAACGATTATGATATGCGATTCTATTTATAAATTATATATGTATATATGTAACTAAATTCCGGTGACGATGGAAAATGTTTCAGGTTGTTTAGTTTTTAGGGTAGGAATATGTCATTGATTGAGAAGTAAGGAGGGTGTTAAAGGGCGACAACTTTAAGGGCAACATTTAAGGAAATTTTGTCTAGAGAGGAAATTAACTGAAAATTTTTAATCAAAATTTCTATGAATTTCTCTCTTAAAACTAAATTTTTGTAAAATTTTTCTAAACTTACTAAACTTTAAATTATTTGTCTTTTTAGATAAACTTCCAATGAAATGTTGTCTAAATACTAACGGCCTTATTCAGAAAACCAGTAAGGAAGGGAAAAAGTCGGGCGGTGCCGACTGTATGATACCCTACACCTACCCTATAAGTACAATGTGGGGCTATTTGCAATTCTAAAGCAATTTTGGTGGACTTCGCCGGATGTTTTCCGAAGGGTTATTAAACAATCCGTATCACATTTCAAGCATATGTTCAAACTTTATTAACTACGGTTGACAAATGACTACATTATTGCAAACTAGCCACAATCTGACGAATATATATATGGGAGCTATATCTAAATCTGAACGGATTTTGAGCAAACTTCCAAGATATTATGGTAGTCGTCGAGGAAAGCGTTGTGCAAAATTTTGACAAGATTGATCAAACAATGCGCTTGCAGTGGCTATTGGGATGAAAATCGGGCGATATACATATATGAGAGCTATATCTAAATCTGGGGCGATTTCCTTGAAACTCACCAATCATGTCGAGAGTCAAGAGAAAATCCTTCTTGCCAAATTTCGAGAGAATCGGTTGGCAAAAGACCATTTTATTGCAATATTACTGCAAATCGGATGAACATATATATGGGAGCTATATGTAAATCTGAACCGATTTCTATTAAGTTCACCAGCAATGGCGAGAATTATAAGAAAATCCTTCCTGCCAAATTTCGAGAGAATCGGTTAGCACATGACCTTTTTATTGCTGTATTACTGCAAATCGGACGAATATATATATGGGAGCTATATCTAAATCTGAACCGATTTCTATTAAGTTCACCAGTAATGTCGAGAATCACAAGAAAATTCTTCCTGCCAAATTTTGAGAGAATCGGTTAGCAAATGACCTTTTTATTGCATTATTACTGCAAATCGGACGAACATATATATGGAAGCTATATCCAAATCTTACCAGATTTTTATACCCACCACCATAGGATAGGGGGTATATTCATTTAGTCATTCCGTTTGCAACACACCAAAATATCAATTTCCGACCCTACAAAGACGATTTAACGATGTCCGTGTATCTATCCGTCTGTCTGTCCGTCCGTCCGTCCGTCTGTTGTAATCACCGTAGAACCTTCAAAAATTAAGATATTAAGCTGCAATTCGGCACAGATACGTCTTTTTGATGCACACTGGTTAAGTTCTTGAATGGGCCAAATCGGACCATATTTAGATATAGCTGCCATATAGACCGATCTCCCGATAAAGGGTCTAATGCCCATAAAAACTTTATTTTTCATTCGATTTTGCTGAAATTTAGACCAGTAAGTAGTTTAAGGTCTCCCGACAACTGACCCAAATATGGTTTAGATCGGACTATATTAAGATATAGCTGCCATATAGAACGATCTTTCGATAAAGGGTCTGAAGACCATAAAAGTTTTATTTATTACCCGATTTTGCTGAAATTTGCGACATTTTAAGAATTCCGACATATGACCTTAATGTGGATCAGGTCGGACTATATTTAGATATGGCTGACATATAGACCGATCACCCGATAAAGGGTCTGAAGCCCATAAAAGCTTTACTTTTTATGCGATTTCACTGAAATTTAAAACAGGGAGTAGTTTTAAGCCTCCCCACAACTGACTTAAATACGGTTCAGATCGGACTATATTTATATATAGCTGCCATATAGACCGATCTGACGATAAGGGGTCTGAAGGCCATAAAAGCTTTATTTTTCAAGCGATTTTGCTAAAATTTGGAATAGTGCGCAGTTTTAAGCCTCCTAACAACCGACCCAAATATGGTACAGATCGGACTGTATTTAGATATAGCTGTTATATGGACCGATCTCCCGATTAAGGGTCTGAAGACCATAAAATCTTTATTTGTTACCCGATTTTGCTGAAATTGGCAACAGTGGGTAATTTTAAGCTTTCCGACATCTGGCCTAAATATGGATTAGATCGGTCCATATTTGGATGTAGCTGCCATATAGACCGATCACCCGATAAAGGGTCTAAAGCCGATAAAAGCTTTATTTATCATCCGATTTCGCTGAAATTTGGAATAGTACGCAGTTTTGAGCTTCTTAATATTCGATCCAAATATTGTACAGATCGGACTATATTTAGATATAGCTGCCATATAGACCGATCTGCAGATAATGACTCTGAAGCCAATAAAAGTCTTATTTATTACCCGATTTCGGTGAAATTTAAAACAGTGAGTAGGTTACGATCTCCCAATATCCGACCCAAATATGGTTCTGATCGGACTATATATAGATATAGCTGCCATATGGACCGATCTGCCGACAAGGGGACTGAAACCCATAAATGCTGTAATTATTACCCGTTTTCGCTGAAATTAGAAAAAGTGAGTAGGTTAAGACCTCCCAACATCCGACCTTAATATGGTTCAGATCGGTTCATAATTGAATATATCTTCCAAAAAGACCAATATTTTGTTCTACAAAATTGAATAGTGACATATATATTAGACCAATCAATGTCCGTGCTGAATTTATCCAATTTTCACCGGATGGTGCCGAAATGGGGTTGACATACATACCCGAGGTGGTGGGTATGCAAAGTTAGGTCCGGCCGAACTTAATGCCTTGTTACTTGTTTTTCACTGTCAAACATCTTCAGTTTGGTCCAAAATGTAACCATGAACCATGTCTGACAAACGAACAACGCTTGCAAATTTTTGAATTTTATTATCAAAATGCAAGCTCTGTTAAGAAAGTTCATTGCTCGCTTCTTCCATTGTACGAGGAAGCTCATTTTTGGCTTAATGGGTACGTAAATAAGCAGAATTGTCGAATTTGGAGTGAAGATCAGCCAGAAGCATTGCGAGAGCTACCAATGCATCCAGAAAAAGTCAAAGTTTGGTGCGGTTTATGGGCTGATGGCATCATTGGGCCGTACTTCTTCAAAGAAGATGCGATTCCTAACACAACTGTGAATGGTGAGCGGTATAGTGAGATGATATCAAACTTTTGTTTGCCCAAAATGCAGGAGATAACGTCCAGTAATGAGTTGAGGCTGATCGATTTCACCGCGGCAAAAAACATGGTAGTTGATAGCATCAGATTTCAATATAAAAATATTCACAAAGCCACATGGTTGTCACCCGATCAAAACACGAGAAACCAAATTGATCACGTTGTGATAGAAGGAAGGCATTGATCCATCGTGTTAGATGAACGATCGATCCGTGGAGCAAATATAGATTCTGATCATTACCTTGTTACAGCAAAGGTTCGCACCCGTTTGAACATGGCGAGAAAAGTACGATCTCACACTGCACGGAAGCTGGACATTGAAAAGCTGCAAACACAACAAATGGCCACGGCATACTCCACTCGACTGACCCAACTACTTGATGAAACCACTCCTTATTTCGATGATATAATGGCGCAGTGGCAAGCTATTGCCCACTCCATGGAAAATGCCGCGAAATCCGTACTTGGGTACCGAAAGCCTCCTCCAAAAAAACCCATGGTACGACCAAGAGTGTCAAGATGCTACTGAAGTCAAGAATGCGGCATATAGAGCAACCCTGCAATCAGTAGCAACGTGCCAAATGAAGGAGAGGTATCGGGAGAAAAGGAGAGAATAGAAACATCTATTCAGCAGAAAGAAAAAGGAAATGGAAAGACGTGAGTGGGAGCTAATTGAGATGTACAGGAGTCAGAATGAAGTACGGAAATTCTACTAAACACCAAACCGATGGCTTTGGTGCAGGCACATCCTCCTGCAGAGACAAAGAAGGAAATCTGTTAACTGACACAGATAACATGCTGAGGATATGGAAAGAACATTTTACCCAACTACTAGTGTCCGACTTTGGCGGCGAAGAGGATACCGCAGACCCAATCAATGGTTATGGTATAGAATGTTTACCTCCTAGTCGAAATGAGGTCCAAGTAGCAGTCTCCCGACTAAAGAACAACAAGGCAGCAGGAGCCGACGGGTTACCCGCTTTACTATTTTAGACCGGTGGCGACACGCTGATAAGGCGTATGCATCTGCTTATCTTCGCATTCTGGCTAGAAGAACGCATACCCTATGATTGGAACCTCAGCATACTATGTCCCGTACACAAGAAAGGAGACTAGACGGAATGTGCCAACTACAGAGGAATAAAATCTCCTCCCCATCGCATACAAGATACTCTCAAGCGTACTGTGTGAAACATTGAAAACCTAAAGTCAATGAGATAATTAGCAATGCGGCTTTAGACCAGGTAAATCCACCTTGGACCAGATATTCACACTGCGCCAAATCCTGGAAAAGACCCGAGAAGGATAAATTAACACCTACCATCTTTTTGTTGACTACAAAGCCGCCTTCGATACTCCTTTACGTTCAAAGGTATTTCGAGCCATGTCTGAGTTTGATAGCCCTGCAAAATTAAAAAGACTCTGCAGGATGACACTTCCTCAGTGAGAATAGGAAAGCATCTATCCGAGACATTTAATATCAAACGAGGTTTCAGACAAGGAGACAGCCTATGGTGTGATCTCTTTAATATCCTGCTGGAGAAGATTATACGCAATGCAGATGTGGTTATATATGGCACACTAATCGCAAGAGAACACATGTTACTCGCCTATGCCGACGACATCGATATCATAGGTCGGTCATCGGAAATAGTAACTGCAGCCTTTGAAAGAATCGAAAGAGAGTCAGTGAAAATGGGTCTGGCAGTAAATGGAGTTAAGACGAAATGTATGGTTTCAACTCCTAAAAAGCCTTGCACAACCGAGCAGATAAAGAACATGGAGAAAGTTGGGAACCACAACTTTGAGGCAGTCCGTAACTTTACCTACCTCGGCACCGCCGTAACCGAAACGAATGACACTAGTTTTGAGATAAAGCGAAGAATAATACTGGCAAACAGATGCTACTTCGGACTAAGTAAGCAGTTTAGAAACTAGGCCACCTCTCGACAGACGAAGACTACACTTTACAAGACACTGATACTACCCGTGCTGTTATATGGTTCTGAAGCATGGGTACTTGTGAAAGCAGATGAGGCAGTGCTTGGAGTATTTGAGAGAAAGATTCTTCGTTAAATATATGGACCAGTTTGTTTTAATGAAGAATATATGCGATGTATGAACCAGGAGCTGCATGAGCTGATTGACGACAATAGCATAGTTACACGCATCAAAATACACCGGCTGCGTTTTGGCTAGGTCATGTTGTCAGAATGGATGAAGAAGCTCCAGCAAAGAAGTCTTTGGAAGGCAAACACGGTGGTACACGCAAACCGGTAAGACCAAAAGCCCGATGGAAAGATCAAGTTGTGGGAGACACCTCGAAACTTGGTGTCAGAGATTTTAGAATGAGCGCAGAAGATCGAGGAGCTTGGAACGCTATTCTACGTTCGGCTAGTGGATGAAATATTCTATCGTAGCCAATTAAAGTAAAGTAAAAGTAAATATGATTTTCCACCTCAGGCCAACTTGTTTGTTATTTTCCTACTTTCTCCCATATCACAACCATAAAAGCCTTCAACTTTACTTACAATACTTCATTTGTTTCATTATCCTTCATTATGGTAATGGTAGTGAATATATCTGGGAGATTAACTCCTTCCATGCTTATGAAAAAAAAACTCCAACAACAATTTTAAAGTGGTAATTTCGCAGATAATGTTGTTGTTGCAACAGCAACAGCTACTGGTGTAGTTGTTGCACGTATTCAAGTTCGTTTTCTCGTAAATACAGCGAAATAATGCTACAAATTATTAATCTCTTGTTTATGCCACTTCGGCTGTACGCTTAACTTAATTAAGCGGATATGAAAAGTTTTAATGCTCATAAAAACAACAGAAATAACAACATCAGGCTGGAGGAGGAAAAAAAAAATAACCAAAAAATACTCGCATGTGAAGTACGCTTCAAACTTCAGTGGATGTAAAAGATTCAGAAACTTTTTTATTTGCAGTCCTCTGAACTTTTAAGCTCATACAACTATGCGTTTTACGAGCATACATGGATGCTAGCAACTAAATGCATAGGTGTAAGTGGTGTGTGTGTGTGTGTGTGTGCATGGGGGTGTGTGGGTGTATGTGTGAGAAAAGTTGTTATTAATGATATGTTTGTTATCCTTTATATTTCGACACTAAAGTGAAGTGAAAAAGTTTGTTGTTTTAATGGTTGTATTGTCTTATGTGTGTGTGTGTGTGAGTGTGTGCGTGTAAATGTGCTTGGTACACTTGGAAAAATGTCAAAGCTTTTACCTACAAAACACCCTGAAGCGATTGTTGCCATAAGATTTTCATAGAAATTAAAATAAAAACGAAATGTTGTATTTGGAAATTTTTCAACATTGGTTTTTACACCCATCACCGAAGAATGGGGGTATATTCATTTTGTCATTTCGTTTGCAACACATCGAAATATCCATTTCCGACCCTAGAAAGAAAAGTATATAGACATGTCCGTCCGTCTGTCTGTTGAAATCACGCTACAGTTTTCAAAAATGGAGATATTGAGCTGAAACTTTGCCCAGATTCTTTTTTGGTCCATAAGCAGGTTAAGTTCGAAGATGGGCTATATCGGACTATATCTTGATATAGAGGGGTATATTTCGATTAAGTTCGAAGATGGGCCATATCGGACTATATCTTGATATAGCCCCCATATAAACCGATCCTCCGATTTAGCGTCTTAGGCCTAGAAAGCCTCATTTATTATCCGATTTTGCTGAAATTTTGAACACTGAGTTGCGTTACTCCCTTCGACATCCTTCGTCAATTTGGCCCATATCCGTCCAGATTTGAATATAGCTGCCATATAGACCGATCCTCCGATTTAGGGTCTTAAGCCCAAAAAAGCCACATTTATTATCCGATTTTGCTGAAATTTGGGACAGCGAGTTGTGTTACTGCCTTCGACATCCCCCGTCAATTTGGCCCAGATCGGTATAGATTTGCATATAGCTGCCATATCCGATCGTCCGGACCGATCCTCCGATTTGGGGTCTTGGGCCCATAAAAGCCACATTTATTATCCGATTTTGCTAAAATTTGGGGCAGTAAGTTGCCTTAAGCCCTTCCACATCTTTCTTTATTTGGCCCTGATCGGATCAGATTTGGATATAGCAACCATATAGACCGATATCTCGATTTTAGGTTTTGGACATATAAAAAGGCGCATTTATTGTCCGATTTCGCCAAAATTTGGGACAGTGAGTTAAGTTAAGCCCCTTGATATACTTCTGCAATATGACACATATCGGAAAAGATTAGGATATAGCTGTCATATAGACCGATCTCTCAGTTTTAGGTTTTTAAGCCTTAAAAGGGACATTTATTGTCAGATGTCGCTGAAATTGGAGATAGGGAGTTGTGTTAGGCTCTTTGACAACCTTCGTCAATTTGGCTAAGATCGGTTCAGATTTGGATATAGCTGCCATATAGACCGAATCTCCGATTTAGGGTCTTAGGCCCATAAAAGCCACATTTTTAATCCGATTTTGCTCAAATTTGCGACAGTGAGTTGTGTTGGTCTCTTCGAAACCCTTCGTCAATTTTTCCCAGATCGGTTTAGATTTGCATATAGCTGCCATATAGACCGATCTCTCCGTTTTAGGTTTTGAGGCCATAAAAGGGACAGTTATTGTCAGATGTCGCTGAAATTGGAGATAGGGAGTTGTGTTAGGCTCTTTGACAACCTTCGTCAATTTGGCCAAGATCGGTCCAGACTTGGATATAGCTGCCATATAGACCGATTCTCTGATTTAGGGTCTTAGACCCAAAAAAGCCACATTTATTACCCGATTTTGCTGAAACTTGGGACAGTGAGTTGTGTTTGGCTCCTCGACATCCTTTGTCAATTTGGCTCAGATCGGTCCAGATTTGGATATAGCTGCCATATAGACCGATCCTCCGATTTAGGGTCTTAGGCCCAAAAAAGCCACATTCATTATCCGATTTTGCTGAAATTTGGAACAGTGAGTTGTGTTAGTCTCTTCAACATCCTCCGTTAATTTGGCTCAGATCGGTATAGATTTGTATATAGCTGCCATATAGACCGATTCTCCGATTTAGGGTCTTAGGGCCATAAAAGCCACATTTATTATTAAATTTTGCTGAAATTTTTGGCAGTGAGTCATATTAGGCCCCTCGATATACTTTTGCAATATGGCACAGATCGGTAAAGATTAGGATATAGCTGCCATAGAGACCGATATCTCAGTTTTAGGTTTTGAGACCATAAAAGGCGCATTTATTGTCCGATGTCGCTGAAATTTTAGACAGTGACTTGTGTTAGCCTCTTCGGCAGCCTTCTTCAATTTGGCCTATATCGGTCCAGATTTGAATATAGCTGCCATATAGACCGATCTCTCGATTTAAGGTTTTGGGGCCATAAAAGGCGGATTTATTGTCCGATTTGGCCCAAATTTTGGAAAGTGAGTTGTGTAATGCTCTTCTACATTTATCTGCAATTTGGCCCAAATCGCTCCAGATTTGCATGTAGCTGCCTTGTAGACCGATATCTCGATTTAAAGTCTTGGCCCCATAAAAGTCGCATTTATAATCCGATTTCACTGAGATTTGACTTAGTGACTTATGTTAGGCTTTTCGACATCCGTATCGTATATGTTTCAGATCGGTTCATTTCTAAATATAGCTACTAAAAAGACCAATATTTTGTTATACACAATTGAACAATGACTTGTACTTGTTAGTATTTGAACCAAATCGGAACATATTTCGATATAACTTCTATGGGACATAAGGTATGCAATTTTCACCGGATTTTGATGAAAGGTGGTTTACATGTATACCCGAAGTGGTGGGAATCCAAAGTTCGGTCCGGCCGAACTTAACCCCTTTCTACTTGTTTTAAAGAAATTTTGTGCGAAATTGATGGTTTTTTTACAATTTTAATTAATTTCTCTAAGTGTTTACACTGGTAGGGCAAAAACCCGTTGTGGGGGGGGGGGGGGAGGGTAATGTTGACAGTTGTATGCTTTAATTAAAATTTTATGAAAGAAAAAAACCAAAGCTCATACAACTCTGTTTATTTTCAATGAAAAGTATGGATTATGAAAAAATACACACCAACGCACCCACAAACACACACACACACACACACACACATGGGATATATTTTTCAGCACATTATGTGAGTGCAAGTAAATGAAGGCTTCAAAATATGGATGTGGATGAATGTGTCTACTCCTACATAATTATAAATAAATCATTTTCCGCCAACGCTTGACTGACTTTAATGGCGATCTTGCCTCTTAACACCATTTTGAGTTGCTTTAAAATTTTTACCATTTGCAACAGCAACACCAACAAAAAGGACGCAATGCGATTTTTGCACTTTCGGTTGGTGCGCTTCGGTGGCGGCGTTGTTTTAATGCCAACCGCAAAAACATATTCACCAACATTCTTTTGTTAACAATGCCCGCCCGAGTTCAACACGGCAAATTTTACAAAAGCGTTAAAATTTACATTGTTTTCCTTGGCCAAAATAACGAATGCAGTGATTTTTCCCAACGTACAGGATGTGTGCATGTGATGTTAATGCATAGAACGTGCCATGGTGTGAGTAAGTAAGTGTGTTGCCCAAATTCAACCTCATTTTATTTAAAATTGTTGCATGGCATATGCAAAAATGTTAAACGATACTTTGGGGTGGATTTGGATAGTTTTCGTTTTATTTATTTTTTTTGGAAGTTTTGCTAAAGAGTAGGGTTTTGGCAAAATTTTTACATAATGCCCACCACAAACAGCATAGAAAATCTCCATGTGGTTTTTGGGATTTTCATTTATTTTTTCGTTTATTTGCAGCGAGATAATTTCAATGGAAATGCCTGCAAGGGAAAAATATGAGATAATCGTTGCTTTAAAATGAAAATGAAAAGTGAAAAAATTTAAGCGAATCATTACAAAAAGCATTTTGAGAATCGATAACAAACCTTTGCAATATTTTGGGAGCAAAAATCCATTTGAATATTTTTCTTACGTTCATCAGCAGCCAATTGTCAATGAAATTGTCCATAATTTATTTTTAGCTTACAAAGAGATTTTAGCTTTAAACATTTTTTTTTTTAATTTTCACCTTATTTGTGATAATCAAATTTAGCTGCATTTATTGAGCTTCAAATTCAATTCCTAATTAATATTTCTGTCAATAATTTCCCTTCAAATTTAAATGAAAATTTAATTGATTTATTGTAAAACCCCATTCCCTACCGAACTTCTAAAATTAGTTGGAAATTCAAATTAAAGTTGAATCAATTTTTTTTTTTTTTCAAAATTGACTGAAAGGATCCTCATAATAACTGAATCAGAATTCAAATAAAATAAATCAACAATTTATTATGTTTGCCTATTATGGCTGGTCAATGAATTTAATTTTTACGTTATTTTTTTTTCCAAAGGGGAAGAGAGTCAAGCTAATTTGACCAAAGTAATGAACATCACAAGAGAGGAAGGATTTTTATACCCTACCCCACTACTGTGGTACAGGGTATTGTAACTAAGTGCATTTGTTTGTAACACCCAAAAGGAAGAGAGATAGACCCATTGATAAGTATACCGATTGACTCAGAATCACTTTCTGATTCGATTTAGCTGTGCTCGTCTGTCCGGCTGTCTATCTGTCCGTCTGTCTGTCCGTCTGTCTGTCTGTCTGTCCGTCTGTCCGTCTGTCCGTCTGTCTGTCTGTCTGTCTGTCCGTCTGTCTGTCTGTCCGTCTGTCCGTCCGTCTGTCCGCCCGTCTGTCTGTCTGTCTGTCTGTCTGTCTGTCTGTCTGTCTGTCTGTCTGTCTGTCTGTCTGTCTGTCTGTCTGTCTGTCTGTCTGTCTGTCTGTCTGTCTGTCTGTCTGTCTGTCTGTCTGTCTGTCTGTCTGTCTGTCTGTCTGTCTGTCTGTCTGTCTGTCTGTCTGTCTGTCTGTCTGTCTGTCTGTCTGTCTGTCTGTCTGTCTGTCTGTCTGTCTGTCTGTCTGCCTGTCTGTCTGTCCGTCTGTCTGCCTGTCTGTCTGTCCGTTTGTCTGTCTGTCTGTCTGTCCGTCCATGTTAATTTGTGTACAAACTACAGGTCACAATTTTCATGCGATCGTCCTCAAATCTGGTGTGGGCATGTTTTTCGGCCCAGAGACGAAACCTATTGAAATTGGAAAAAATCGGTTCAGATTTTGATATAGCTGCCATATATATATTCGTCCGATTTGAAGTAATACAACAATAAAATATTCACTTGTCAACCGATTATCTCGAAATTTGGCAAGAAGGGTTTTCTTATAAATCTCGACATTGCTGGTTAATTTCAACTAAATCGGTTCAGATTTGGATATAGCTCCCATATATATGTTCGTCCGATTAGCAGTAAAGCAGCAATAAAATGGTCATTTGTCGACCGATTTTCTTAAAATTCGGTAGTAACGATTTTCTCTTGACTCTCAATATTGCTGGTAAATTTCATAAAAATCGGTTCAGATTTGGATATAGCTCCCATATATATATTCGTCCGATTTGCAGTAATACAACAATAAAATGTTCATTTGTTAACCGATTCTCTCGAAATTTAGCAAGAAGGCTTTTCTTATGACTCTCGATGATAGTGGTGAATTTCATAGAAATCGGTTCAGATTTAGATATAGCTCTCATATATATATATATATAGCCCGATTTTCACTCCTAGACCCACTGCAAGCGCACTTATTGACCAATCTTCCCAAAATTTAGTACTACGCTTTCCTCGACGACTTCCACAATATCCATATAGTTTGGTCGAAATCGGTTCAAATTTAGATATAGCTCCCAAGCATGGGTTGCCCAAAAAGTAATTGCGGATTTTTTAAAAAAGAAAGTAAATGCATTTTTAATAAAACTTAGAATGAACTTTAACAAGCTAAAAGTAACAGCTGATAACTGACAGAAGAAAGAATGCAATTACAGAGTCACAAGCTGTGAAAAAATTTGTCAACGCCGCCCATATGAAAAATCCGCAATTACTTTTTGGGCAACCCAATATATGTTTGTCAGATTTTGGGTAATTTGTTGTCATTTATCAACCGTAGTTAATACATAACCTAATAATATATCTGAATATATCCGCAGAGGTCCATCAAAATTGGTTCAGAATTATATATAGCCCACCTTTTGTATTTATAGGGCAGGTGTAGGGTATTATTAAGTCGGCACCTTCGACATTTGCCTTTTTTTTGGATATCGGATTGTGGCGGTCCCTCCCCTTTACACCAAAAAACGTCACCCAAAATCAAAAGGGGACTGATAGGCACAATATGGGTAGCAGATGAAGGGTATTTGTGACTAGAAAACGAATATCGTATTAAATTTTGCTCCAAGTACCCAGCGGACAGACCCAACCGCAAAACTTCTCCAAACTTCTCCAAAACTCCTCCAACCACAAAACTCCTCCAACCACAAAACTCCTCCGATTTGACTGAAATTTTGCACATAGTGTTTTGATATCACTTCCAACAACTGTGCTATGTATGATTTAAATCGGTTCATAACTTGATAAAGCTGCCATATAAACCGATCTTAGGTCTTGACTTCTTGAGCTTTGAGAAGGCGCAATTATTATCCGATTTGACTGAAATTTTGCACATAGTGTTTTGATATCACTTCCTACAACTGTGCAAAATCGATGCATAACCTGATATAGCTGCCATATAAACCGATCTGGGATCTTGACTTCTTGAGCCTCTAGAGAGAGCAATTCTCATCCGATTTGGCACAAATTTTGTAAAACGGTTCCTCCCATGACCTTAAATATAGGTGTGCGATATGGTCAGAATCGATCTATAGCTTGATACAGCTCCCATATAAAGCCATCTCCCGATTTTGCTTCTTGAGCCCTGAATCGGACTATAAATTGATATAGCTGCCCCTTCGTCCTTATTCACTGTTTGCCTAAAAAGAGATATTGGGCAAAAAACTCCACAGATGCGACCATGGTGGAGGGTATATAAGATTCGGCCCGGCCGAACTTAGCACCTGCGGGGATGGTGGTGCAGCGTGACGCTATGGTATATGCCGTGCGAATAATTGTATACCAGGAAAGTTCTTCCTAATTGATGTGTTGGAAGTCGTTTCCTTCAAACCAAACCCATCGCCCTTTTCAGGACCCTCTGTATACATAGAATGGTCTAAATTGAATGGGAGCACTATAGCAGGAGTCTTCATTGAATTCCTCGGAATGAGGGACTTCTTACAGCATACGAAGGGACACGCGGATACACTGGAATTCATCGAGCAATCATCATTTCGATTATAGCCGTTTAAGTCTCCCGGACGTGGTAGAGTATCATAGTCAACCAGTATTTAGGCACGTACCTATGCCACCCGACCTTTAACTGGACTCTCCACTCGATATCCCTGATTGTCCTACAGCTGCAGCTGTAGCTACCTCCACGGAACGATCCACTATCCCCAATCTGTGGACGCGACCGGTAACTCTCAAATGAGCTTCTCGTTAACGTTCAACACCACATAGATCGAAGCTCAAAGTTCCAGCCTGTCTGGTGGCAATAGTTATCCAGTGCCAGGACTGACTGTTAGTACTTAATTTTGCTGCAATTACAGAACTGCAGGCTGGCTAGTGAAAAGCCTGTTGTTTTGCTGCAGATCAGTCCATGATTGGGTTGTTAGCAGGCCATGCGTGTTGGGAGACGAGCGTGATGGGTTTCATTGCACTGGCCCTCCTTAACCCAGAATCAGAGAGCTGAATCTGGAAATTAACGTTGGGTAGTCAACGAACTTAAAGGGAATAGAGGGTAGAATGATCGCACTACCGAAGCTTGGAAAAGACCAGAGCAGGGGGAGTTGTACAGACCAATCTCCCTTCTCTCACATGTAGCCAAGTGATAGGACGTTTCTCGTGACACTGGACATATCGAAAGCATTCGGCATGGTCAGCCATGCCAAACTATTTTAAGACATCGCCAACACGTCTTCCAGTCAGGTCTGAAGTGAAACAGGAGTTCCCAAGGCGGGGAAATATTTTCGGCACTACATAGAGATCGTTTTATATGTGAACGATTAGACGTCCATGGCATCAGGCCCCCTCCCATTGTTGCCATCTGCGATATGTAAAACGTATTCCTGAACGGTTTTGCTGCATATTTCGCTGAAAATGATTTGGAAATATCTGCCACCAAATCTTCAGCCACATTGTTCACTACAAACACGCATGTGGTGAATATTGAGCCCTAAAATACTTGGTGTAACATTTGACAGCTTTGGTAGCCAAGTTGATAGCTTGCTCGGACTACCAGTGCGGGGGTCTTGGGTTCGATTTCTACCAGAGGCCTTTGTTTTTCGTTACTGTGGTATCACAATGGACATGGAAGTGAGTCTGCCAAGGACTGCCACTCTTGCCTACACATTCTCCTCACATGCGACTACAATTTGCGATAAGGTCAGAAGTAAATACAAAGTCCTCAAATCACTTGCCGGCAGCACTTGGGGTGGTGGCAATGAAACCTTGTTGACCAACAGCGTCTAGACTAGAGCGACAGTTTCAGCGCTACTAGAGAGAACAAACGGGTCTGTGCAACCTTCATGCAGTCATGGTTGCAGATGCGGTGAATAGCTACCGGGTGAATATAGTCGTTGGAGAACGACCGTCATCCATTGCACTTGAAGAAATTCACCTCCCCAGGCAAATGACGGTAGTTCTGGTTCAATTACCTTCCGGCTCAATTACGATGTGCCCTCTAGACGCTCAAGAAGTCAAGACCACAGAGAGGTTTATATGAAAGCTATATCAAGTTGTATACCGATTTCAACCATATTTAGTACAGTTGTTGGAAGTCATAACAAAACAACTCATCAGCCAAATCGGATAATAATTGCGCCCTCTAGAGGCTCAAGAAGTCAAGACCCCAGATAGGTTTATATGACAGCTATATCAGAATATGAACCGATTTGAATCATACTTAGCTCATCAGTTGAAAGTCATAACAAAACACCTCATGCAAAATTTCAGCCAAATCGGATAATAATTGCGCCTTCTAGAGGCTCAAGAAGTCAAGACCCCAGATAGGTTTATATGACAGCTATATCAGATTATAAACCGATTTGAATCATACTTAGCACAATTGTTAAAAGTCATAATAAAAAACGTCATGCAAAATTTCAGCTAAATCGGATAATAATTGCGTCCTCTAGAGGCTTAAGAAGTCAAGATCCCAGATCGGTTTAAATAGCAGCTATACCACGATATGGACCGATTTGAACCCTAATCAGCATAGTTGTTGGAAGTCATATGGAAATACCTCATGCAAAATTTCAGCCGAATCGGATAAGAATTGTGCCCTCTAACGGCTCAAGAAGTCAAGATCCCAGATCGGTTTATATGGCAGCTATATCAAAACGTGGACCGATATAGCCTATTTACAATCCCAACCGACCTACACTTATAAGAAGTATTTGTGCAAAGTTTCATGCGGCTAACTTTACTCCTTCGACAGACAGATGGACGGACGGACAGACGGACGGACGGACAGACGGACAGACGGATGGACGGACAGACAGACGGACGGACAGACGGACGGACGGACAGACGGACAGACGGATGGACGGACAGACAGACGGACGGACAGACGGACGGACGGACAGACGGACGGAGGGACAGACGGACAGACGGACGGACGGACAGACGGACATGGCTAGATCGACTTAAAATGTCATGACGATCAAGAATATGTATACTCTATGGGGTCTTAGACGCATATTTTGAGGTGTTACAAACAGAATGACAATTAGTATACCCTCATCCTATGGTGGAGGGTATAATAAACTATTGGGCGGGAAATCAAGAGCAGTGAGTTCGGTTCGGTTTTTTTACATCCTTGACAAATATGGACCAATTTATACCATAGAAGAGGCAAACTTAAACTTTTGAGCTTATAAAAGGAGTATGTTTTATTCCATTTAACTCAAGAATTTAAATGTTGGATACTACAGACGGTATAGCTTAGTGACATTATTTCAAAAAAAAATTATATATTTTGTAAAAACTACAATTTTCTTGAATTATTTAAATATTTTCCAAAGGCCTTCTGTTAAAATCTTACCAAAGCTCCTTTACCTGTTTTGCCTTTGAGCCCCTTAAAATCCTCATTAGTTCGCAGAACCTGTGGTGTCACATGTAACCCATCACTCTGAATCTGTGTTCAAAGTAATTTTCTGCTCAATTTAAGAGAACACATTTGCGGCAAGCATTTGTAGTTGGGCAAAAAGGAGTGCCTCTTCTTTGACAAACAACATTTACAGCATTTGATAAAATTTCCAATAATTGAACAAACATACGCTACGCTCACACATCAAAGACAGGGCATTTGAAAGCAAGCAAAAAAAGCGCAACGTAACATGAAGAGT
>NC_081555.1:168379432-168381932 GCF_963082655.1 Stomoxys calcitrans | reverse complement strand
CCACTTGAGACTGTGTTTTTGCCGTTTTTTTTTTCTTGTTTGCAAAACATTCCAAAAATGTTTGATATGCTATTTGGTTAAAAACTCCATAAGAGCGTGTGTGCAAATGTTAAGCTTGTGTTGTAGTGTCTATTCGAAGCTTTTTAAGAAATAACCCCTCACTCAAAAACTCACACACACATATCCCATATCGTACATGAGAGTCGTTTATTTCTTTGAAAACTACTGACAAGTGGATGGATGTTGAAGACAAGTGTTTTCATGGCTGTGTGGGTGTGTGATTCTGCCATGTTTGTAAGCAGAGAGTTGTACGAAGTGTTCACATGGCATTTTCATTTGCCATCTGCCTACGTGTCGCATGCGTGTAAATCCCTTGGCGACCGCATGTGCTAATGAAATCTACACTTGTCATTAGGATGCTCGAAACCGCTTTAATAAATTTTATGAAACATCATTAAAAACATTAACTCAGGCTTCGTACGCCTTGACTTTGTCATGGCAAAGATAAAGGTGTTAATGTGAGAGCAGCAGTAGCAACACAGAACAGCAGAATGGGTGAGATGTTCTTCGGGGAGGAAGTTATAAATTTTCACAAGGTTGACATAAACAAAGGTTATGTAAATATTAATTATCCCATTTAATGGATATGCTTATGAAAAAGCCTTTTTAATTATTTCTCCTTTGAGATGGTTAATATGATTATGAGTTTTTGAAGTGAATTTGTAATTTGTTTGCATTGTACCCACATGAATTTGGCATTCAGAAAATTATACATAGGTATATGAAATACAATATTATAAAGTAAATTTACTTAAAAAATTTGATACATATTTAAGAGTTACATCTAATCCGATAAATGATAAGAGGTATCAAGAAAAAAGCAATATCACATAATAGACCGATATGGAGTGTACTTGCCATGGCTGTTGGAAAAATACAACCTCTCAAATTTCACGCTAATCGAGTAGTAATAGCGCCCTCCAGAGGCGTAGGAAGTCAAATTGAGAGATCGGTTTATATGGCAGCTATTGGTTGTCCAAAAA
Source organism: Stomoxys calcitrans (assembly GCF_963082655.1). Lineage (NCBI taxonomy): Eukaryota > Metazoa > Arthropoda > Insecta > Diptera > Muscidae > Stomoxys > Stomoxys calcitrans. The sequence goes on along the minus strand of NC_081555.1, from coordinate 168,380,889 downwards.
GTAATTGCGGATTTTTCATATAGTCGGCGTTGAAAAATTTTTTCACAGCTTGCGACTCTGTAATTGCATTCTTTCTTCTGTCAGTTAGCAGCAGTTACTTTTAGCTTGCTTTAGAAAAAAGTGTAAAAAAGTATATTTGATTAAAGTTCATTCTAAGTTTTATTAAAATGCATTTACTTTCTTTTAAAAAATCCGCAATTGCTTTTTGGGCAACCCTTACATAAGGATATAAACTCATTTAGACCATAATTGACACATTAATTAAAAGCATTAACGAAACGCTACCTGCAAGATTCCGGAGGCCACCATAGCGCAGAGGTTAGCAGGTTCGCCTATGACGCTGAACGCCTGGGTTCGAATCCTGCCTCCTCCCCTCATACTAAACATCTGTCAAACCACAATTGAGAGTCCGGTTTATATAAGAGCTATATCAGGCTATCGATTGATTTGGAGAGTTATTGGCACAATTGTTGGAAGTCGTAACAGAATACTGCATGCAAAATTTCAGCAAAATCGGATGCGGCTTGTAAGGTCTTCAAAAGTCGAACTGGGAGATCGGTTTATATGGGAGCAATTTCAGGTTACAGACCGATTTAGACATAGACATCAGTCATAACGGAACACTATTTGCCAAATTTTAGCCACATCGAAATTTTGAAATTTTTCAACAAAAACCCTTAAAAATCGAAAATTTACAAGGAATACTTTAAAATGACTGTATCTCCTAAACTAAGCAACCTAAAGGGAAATGGGCCTTAGTTCATGAGTCCTAAACTAAGCGGCCGAAAGGGAAATGGGCCTTAATTCATGACACCATGCAAAAATTCAAAATTTCACCGAAAATCCATCAAAAATCTAAATTTTACAAGGAAAACTTTAAAATGCCTGTATCTCCTAAACTAAGCGTCCTAGAGGCAAATGGGCCTTAATTCATGACACCGTGCAAAAATTCAAAATTTCACGAAAAACCCTTCAAAAATCGAAATTTCTCAAGAAAAACTTTAAAATTGCTGTATCTCCTAAACTAAGCGTCCTAGAGGGAAATGGACCTTAATTGCTGCCACCAAGCAAAAATTTAAAATTTCATCGAAAATCCTCAAAAATCGGAAATTTCAGAAGGAAAACTTACAAAAAGCTTTATCTCCTAAACTAAGCGTCCTAGAGGGAAATATGCCTTAATTCCTGTCACCAAGCAAAAATTCGGAATTTCATCGAAAATCCATTTAAAATCTAAATTTTACAAGGAAAACTTTAAAATGGCTGTATCTTCTAAACTAAGCGTCGTAGAGGGAAATGGGCCTTAATTGGTGACACCGTGCAAAAATTCAAAATTTCACCTAAAAACCCATCAAAAATCGAAATTTCACAAGGAAAATTTTTAAATGGCTGTATCTCTTAAACTGAGCGATATTGACGGAAATGGGCCTTCATTCGTGACACCGCACAAAAATTCAAAA